>NC_056744.1:1539866295-1539976295 GCF_019279795.1 Protopterus annectens
ACACAGTACTGGGCAGATTAATACTTATGGTGCATGTATCACTCTTGAGTTTCTGCTGACATTCCTGTGCAGTTGAGACTTAGGATTTCACTTAGGTGTTGACCATGTGTGTGCTCTCCTCTGCCTCTCAGCCAAAGCCATAGCATGTTGTACATACTTACATCTGCCAGGATCATCTATGGCTGCTAGGCTTTCCTCGGACTCCTCATCTGTGTCTGGCTGCCCTGCTGGTTCTGCCTGGGGTGATGGGAACTGCTGTCCTTGGCCATACTGCCCTTATTATAGCTGTTTCCTGATAATTATATTGTGCAACATGACACAGAATGTGAGTATTTTAGCTAAGGTGGCTGGGTCATATTGCATAGCACCACCTGAAGTGTCCAGACATCAGAATTTTGATTTGAGAAAGCCAAATACATGCTCAATAATATTCCTAGTTTGAGCATGTGCATCTTTGTTTCCTTGATCAGTGGGGTTGTGGAGTGTTGTGTGTGCTTATGATGGGTGTCATGAGCAAAGGTTCCAGTGCATAGCCTGCATTGCCCAGTAAATGCCCTTGTGGAAAGTCACCCCTAGCAAAACTTACATACATGTCAAGTGTGTGCCCTATGTGTAGTTATGAAAACTGACGATTAGAATTCTTGCATTTGCATGTCCATTGAATAATTTTTATATTACTCTCAGATAGCCTTATACTAATGACCTTGCAATCATTATTGACAAAACAAAATAAATGCTGTATTGAACAGCACAAAAGCTTAAAATGTCATGCTGCTTTGAAAGTAAAGGCAAGGTAGGTACACAGTATACAGAACAGAAATTTAGTTGGACTCTACATCACCATTCACAACACACACAATTGTTGCCAAAGCTAATCAAAGTTAAAACTTCCATCAGGCAGAGGAGACTTCTCAAAGGACACAAGACAATGCATAGTAAAAATGTAATGTCAACTTAATCAGGTAATTGTCTCCCAATATACATTATAGACTTCCACCAGACCTAAAACTACTACAAAACAGTTTCTCACATATGCAGATTCATTAACCTTTCTAGCTAAGGAGGTGTCATTCTATATAATTAAAAAATGACTAAATGCGTTCTGGAAGAAATAGATGCATTCCAGTTACAATGAATGTCAGTTCAGTTCACAGCTTTCTTTTCCAAGATTACTCCCCCTTAGTAGAAAAGCTAAGTATTTCTATACCTCATTAGATCCTTTAGTTTCCATCAGATATTGTGACAGGACCTTCAGGATCACTATTTCATTCATCCAAAGTAGCAAGGGCCTTTCAGGACTTCACACTCCTAAATAACATGAGATCAACAGCTATGCAAGATATGTTCAAAGTAGGAATACTAACTTGCCTTTTTAAACATGCCAAAAACAGATTATTTAGATGTTACAATCCACTAGCTGGAATGGCTTCCAGTACATTTTATATGAAGAGGCAAACGAACATTCAACTGACATAACAAGAAAACCTTTATAAAAATCTGAGAGCGCTAATAAATCAAATCCTAATAACATCACACTGCTTAAACCCATATGTTATTAACAACAAATTATCACCACAGTAATGTTATGACATCATGTTGTACAGTGTAAAAATGTCTTTGTATAAATACAATAATGCAAGGTAATTTATTATATAAAACTTCATATAGGTGTGGCAGAGTGAAGAAGGAGTTAATGTACCTGTCTCATAGCGCTTGGTTCTTCTGAACAGTTCTCAGGCGGTATTGGACATTGGCATTTGTGTCAGGTCTGTATATTTCCATGTGTTTGTTTAGGATTTAGCAAGGTGCGCCTGTCTTTCCCCACATTTGAAAGATGCACAGTATGTGTATTTGTGCTCATTCATATTCTGTGTTGGTGTATGTTTGTGTACGTATGTGAAGCCTGAAATGGTCCAATGCCCCTTATGGAAATAGTGAGGAGGATTCATAAAGGTTACCACCAAGTGTATACTATGTGTACATTTGGTGTAACATTTATGATTCAATAGACAGCACAAGCATTGTGGTGGGCTGTTTTTGAGTTCAGAAAGTGTTCACAAAGTGTGCACATAGTGTACACTTTGTGGTAACCTTTATGAATCACTCCAATATTTCTGTCGTGCATACAGTCTGTTTTCAGAATCACAGTTCCATCTGACTCTGAAACAGAGTAAGTAGATAATCAGAGTATAAATGAATGAATGAATAAATAAATAAATGAATGAATGAAATTACTGTGGTACATATAGTACATGAAACCATACCTCTCAACCTCTAAGACCAAGAAATCGGGACAAAGCCATAAAATGTGCAGTGGCTGAGACCTGGTTCAAAGCTCTAGAGACAACCCCTGCATTACCAGGCTATAACTCATACCACACTTTTCGGCCATCTAACCTGGACCAGAACACCAAAGGCAAAGGTGTGTCCATATTCATTAAGGATATCCACACCTCCAGGCTAGTTGCGCAGCATAATGCATCCGAGGTTATCCAAGTGCAACTAACTCTGGGCAAAACTGCAATCCAAATTGTAGCTTGCTACAGATCCCCCACCATGCCCCAGGATTCCCACTTCTCTTTTCTTGATACACTGGAAAAAATTAGGGTTCAACCAAACACCCTAATAATGGGCGATTTCAACTACCCCACCATTAACTGGGAAAACTACTCATGTACCAGCTCCTTCACTCAGCGCTTTCTGGAATTCATAAATTCCAATGCCCTGGATCAACTTATCCACACCTCCACCAGGGGCAACAATATCCTAGACCTAGTCATTACCAACATGAGTGACCGGTGTTCCACACCTGAAGTCAACTCCTCATTGGTTAGATCCGACCATAAGCTAATCACCCTAGATATTTGCATCCTGCCCCCACTCACCATTAAGGAAACCATGGTAAAAAAATTCTCCAAAGCCAACTTCATGCTTCTTAAGACAGAAATGGTGAACTTCATGACACCCATGCAAATGGACAATACAGTTATGACTGCTGAATCCTACACAAATGCACTCTATAAGCACTTACACGAGTGCATGGATCGTGCTATCCCAAACAGAACCAAGACGCTATCCTCCATAAAAGGAAGCCAATCTGGTGGTCTATGCCATAAACAAACTCTGTAACAGAAGGAAGAAACTTGTTGGAAAAGAGAGTAAAATCCCATGAGTGGAGGAGCTCCCTGGTCAGCCTCAGAAAGAAGCTGAGATCTCTTATAAGATCCTCCAAAGCTAGCTACGAAAACAAAATCACCACTGATTCTAAGGGCAACCACAAAGCATTCTATAGCTATGTAAAGAATCTCAAGGGCAATACCTAGATCTGCTCTGAGTTACAGCACAATGCCATGAAAATTACAGAACCAACTGATATTGCCAACATCATGGCAGATAGGTTCAGTGCTAACTTTACCCCCCTCTCATCCCCTAAAGGGCCCATATCTATATAGGAAGAATGCAGAGTCCTTGTAATTACATATATGCAGGTAAAAACTGCACTCTCTAAAACCAAAAACACAGCATCCATGGAACTGGACAACATCCCGGGCTGCGTTTTACATGAACTTCAGAATGAACTGGCTCCCCACCTAAGCACCATGTTCAACCATAGTCTCACGTCAGGCTTTGTTCCCACTGAATGGCATAAAGCAACAGTTATCCCATTCCACAAAGGGGGAGCCACCACTGATCCTGGGAACTATCGCCCTATTAGCCTGACGAGCCTGGTCTGCAAGGCCATGGAATGTATCATCATGGAACTCATAAACAGAGACATTGGTAACCCCCAAACCCTGGACCTCACCCAGTTCATGTTTGTGAAAGGCAGATCATGCCTTCTGAACCTGATTGACTTCTCTGAGGCAGTCACCAAAGTCGTAGACGAGGGTAAGGTGGTTCACACAGCCTATCTTGACCTTGCCAAGGCTTTCAACACCATCCCCCATTCTGGAATTATAGCTAAACTCACTAAACTAGGTATAAATCCCTACATCACAAGATGGGTTGCCAACTGGCTCACTGACAGAACCCACACTGTAAACGTTGCAGACTCCAAATCTGACTTCAAACCAGTAAGAAGTGGAGTAACACAGGGTTCAGTCCTAGGACCTCTCCTGTTTGGTATCTACTTCTTTAAAGTACAGGCTAACACAGGAGGCCTCTGGCTAATGAAGTTCGCAGATGGCTGCAAACTAGGAGCCATAGTCGAGTCCCCAAATGATGTGGACATCCTACAGAAGGGCCTCACTGAGACCGATGCCTGGTATCAGAGGCAAGCTCAATTCCAAAAAGTGCATTGTCATCTCCTTTGGTAAAAACTCTATACCCATGAACTACCACATAAATGGCAGTCTAATTAATGCCGAATGTGTGATAAGAGACCTTGGGACCCAGGTGGACAGTAGTCTCTCCTTTGATAATCACATCACCACAGTAGTCAGGAAATCCTTCTATGTGGCACACCTCATCACAAAAGTGTTCTCATCCAGGAAAAAAGAGGTCATTGTTCTCCTCTACTTGGCATTCATTAGACCCATTATAGAGTACAACACCCCTTTTGGAATGTACCTCACAAGACATCTGCAGCAGCTGGAAAGGCTACAGAAGTTCCTCACAAAGACGATTACTGGCCTCAAACAGATGCCCTACACTGACCATCTCAAAAAACTCCAGCTTTACTCTGTAGCATATCGCCTACTCTGAGGAGATCTCTGTCTAACATATAAAGCTATGTTAAACCCAGAGTTGTTGGACATGCTACACCTAAAGAAATCCCAATCCCTCCGAGCTACATGCTCTAGGGACCTAAACCTTGTCACCACAATAAACAGGACATGCTGGAGGGAACAGATTCCTGTCCCAGAGACTTCCTATACTCTGGAACAAGCTACCCATCTATGTCAAGCAATGTTACACATTAGCACTCTTCAATAAAGATCTTGATGAGTGGATGGGAAATAGGAAATACACCCCAGGGATTACTTCTGTGGCTCTGCTCGACAGAGGCACAGGAAATTAACTTTCTTGGGTGGCGTAAGCCAGAGAACCTTGTTGGCTAGGCTTACTTAGGCCCTTGGGCCGATAGCCTAGTACCTCCCTATGAACCTATAATGGGGGACAAAGGACCAAGAATAAGGACACTTTTTAAATATTGCTCCTACAAATTTAGAAAGATAATAGAATAAAAGGTTTTGCATTTGCATGAATTTTCTAAAAGGTATGAAGGCCAAAACTCAAATGTCTGTCATTATTCTATGATTTCAATCCTCAATCATTTACCAATGATTTGCCAGAAAATCACAATTTTATGAGAAATGGACCACAAATATGAGGCAAATATCTGAACATTCTGCAAAAATCTGTACATTTGGGAAGTATGGATGAAACTATTCCATGTGACATCTTGATTTTGTATGAGAAATTTCAGGACAAAACTTTCTCTTTCTTGTACATAACACGATAAATATCCTTAACATTAAATGTTGCTCGTATTGTATAACAGCTATTAAAATACCAACAACAGTGTTTTTCTATAAGCATGCGCGATGACCTCCCCTTATGCTACATTGCATCTGGAAGTAGCTAGCAAACTAAACCTCCTTCTCAGTTATCAAACACAAAATTAAAAGCAAAAGTGTTTTGACAGATATGCAGGATATAACATACACAGGAAAAGATACATAAATTAGTTAACAGGAAGATAAATTAATAAGTAGAATTAAAATAACTCTTTTCAGCCATGATAACAAGCTTTGATATAGCATATTGCCTTATTCACAATCCTGAAAGAGGCATATGGAAGTTAAGGCATTCAAACTCTTATCAACAGGCTATATCATTTAACTCACAGAGCCATACTGTTAAGATTGTGGTCTATATTATCAAACTGAAACTGCTATAACAATTGAGTAATAATAAGGCAGGCAGGGAATACATACAGAGTGAAGGCTTTCTTGTCTGAGCAGTAACATTATTCATATTATTTGTTGGGTTGCCCTTTCATTTAAGTTTTTTATCTTGTGAAATTTGCCAGAGCTGGAGATAGTTTCACTATTGCACTGGAACATACCATCATTTTTTTTAAGACTGTCTGATATATTTTTCTCCTTATGCATATGTAAATCATTTCATCTGGTGCATACTAAATTATCAATATCTTCTCTTCTTTCCACATTGACAATGTTATAAAATACCAAAAGATATACTGTTTTGTTTGCAATACTCCACCCTAAAGCCTTATTCATGCCTTGTCATATTGACTTATATTCAATAGCACAACGTGCCACTGAGTGCCTTGTGCACATTAATAATCTTTTGAAAAGTTCCACAGAACAAATGATCTTTTCAGAAAATGCTTTTATCACACTTTTTTCCTAGACAGTGCTGTCTATTATCAACATAGCCATAAAGTAAGGCAAGGCACCACTTTCTCGCATTCTGAAAAGCAAGCATTTGTGTGACCCTTTCAGGCCTGAAACACTCACCAGATGGCCTTCTGAGAAATGCATTTATGCTATACATAATGCAAGACCATGTCTTCCTCCTTATGGGATGAAATCAGACCAAGGAATAGATAAACAGTGTATGAAATGCTATCACTTTATTGGTTACATAGAATGTTGCGAGAAGTGAATTTGCCATTTTTCAAATGATGTTACATGTTCATTGAGCTGTCCTTTTAGTTTATGATGTTTATTGTTTGAAAGATTGTAACTACAAATAAATACATTTGGCAAGAGACAATATTAATTTCTTAAAAAAAAATAAGAACATAATATAACCCAAATATATACTTTGGTAGCTGTCAGTCCTGTTTAAACTCCACTGTGAAGTAATCAGTTTGATGACAGCATGACCATGCATGGTGTACCAGGGGCATCATTTCTGATCTGCAGAGAGCAGTTATGAACCAATGAATATTTATTTAAGTGCTTACACCTAAGCACTGAAAAAAAATAAAAAAAGGTATAATTTATGCAATTAGAATTAATGCAGACAAGAACTACATATATCTATTGAGTTAAAAGCAACACATGAAAGAATACACAAAACATATCAAGTTAGCCTAGGTGATAGATAATACACTCACTTACACACTTTCATATGATTTGCACCTGACTCCTTGAGTGACCTCACAGACAACCATAACTACCCATGGAGTTTTCAAGGCAAAGGGGGAAATAGATGTAGGTTGTCAGGTCTTTCTTCTGTATCACACAACACACACGTGAGCACACACATACAATCGCACACACATTTGCACTCACATTTACAGGTAATTTAGATTCTTGAATCTGCCTTACAGAATATCTTTGTAGGAGCACCTGGAGAAAAGTGCATGCTAATGTGTAAGTACATACATATCACTATCAGTTTACAGAACATCTTTGGTAATGTATGTTATTACTTCAAAAGAAGGAGCTGCTTCCTTAAGCTTAGACATTTTTCAGTGTAATTGCTCATAATAATTACTGTAAGTCTGAACCTTGAGGGATGCTTCACTGGGGCACTGCAAAGAGAGGAACCTGAAAATAAGTATATCTTCCCAGTTTAAGATATCATATTTTTTAGTTAGAGCATGTCCTCATCTAGTGAAAGGCAATGAGTTATCATCAGAGTTTGCATTACAAATGAAGCATTTCTAGTCACAACATCTTCTTGTAAAGTTACTTGTAATCAAATCAATAGATTATTTTTTTCTGAACGTGTTTCATACATATATATATATATATATATATATATATAGAGAGAGAGAGAGAGAGAGATGCCATTCTGAAACCTATAGCTATCCACTTTGTTTTAGCTAATGAAAAATAGTGTTGCTCTCTACCTGCATAAAAAGATGGCTTCTGCCTGTAGGTTAGATAGGCATACCTCTCAATTGTCCAGACTTTTGCCTGATATTTTTGCTCTGTTCCTCATTAAATTTATGGTTTTCTAGAAAATAAACGAGGGCTGAAGTTACTAAATAATAATTTACACTTGAGTTTCAGACTCCATATCCGGTAAGTGAGTATGTTCCCCATTATTTAAGGTTTTGTCCAGATTTCTTGCACTGAGAGGTTGAGAGTTATGTAGATAAGTTATCTTTTTTTTATGAGGCAGAGGAAACAATAGGCATGGTATATTATATCCATGTCCGAAGGATCCCTTTCACAGTTGTTTTTCAATTTCTGGTGAAATCACTGTGAAACATTTAATTACCACAAAAGTAGTTGGTTCATTTTGGCCTTTGCATATTAATAAGGTACTGAAAATCTAGGTTTTGATTGACCATATGCTTAGCCAGAAGTAGGTGGCTGTGTCTACTTTTACTTGGTCATTACAAACAATGTGCCATTTTATGGGATATCAAAGCAATCATTTCATGGGATCCAGATATCATGGTTTTGTTTTTTAATGTGTCATGCCATGCTTGTTTACTGAAACCAATTAGGAATAACGGGCAGGTATTTTTCTAGACCTTTTTATTGGTTATTGAGTGGAATGGGCTTGAGATATTTATTGGATGTCTGGCAGTTGTGGTAAGTGAAGAGGAAGTCTGCTAACATACACTGAGAAGCGATGACAGAACAGATCCATGCTGTGAAATATTTGAGAGTGAAGCACTGAATGACATACTTGTTCATATTTTTACACAGAAGGATCTGTTTATATATATATATATATATATAGTTGCTGGCGCCATGTCAGACTCTAAGCCTGTCACAAGTGGTGTCCCACAGGGCTCAGTCCTGGGCCCACTCTTGTTTGGCATCTACTTTTCTGAAGTACAAGC
This sequence comes from Protopterus annectens, assembly GCF_019279795.1. Taxonomy (NCBI): domain Eukaryota; kingdom Metazoa; phylum Chordata; order Ceratodontiformes; family Protopteridae; genus Protopterus; species Protopterus annectens. The sequence goes on from NC_056744.1 coordinate 1,539,875,075, forward strand.
AAACACAGGAGGGTTATGGCTGACAAAGTTCGCAGATGACTGCAAACTGGGCGCCGTAGTTGAGAACACATCCGACACAGATATCCTTCAGAAGGGTCTCACAGAAACGGATAACTGGTGCCAGAGCCATGGCCTCAAGTTAAATGCCAAGAAATGCATAGTCATACCCTTCGGGAAAAATAAGGTTACCCCTAGCTACCATATAGGTGGCAATCCCTGAACACAGAAGAAGTTATTAGGGACCTGGGAACCCAGGTTGACAGTAGCCTTTCATTCGACACTCATATTGCTAAAGTAGTTAGGAAGACCTTCTACATTGCCCACCTTATCATGAAGGGATTCACATCTAGATCAAGGGAAGTCATAGTCTCCTGTACTCATCACTCATCAGACCAATGATCGAGTACAATGCCCCATTCGAATGTATCTGACCCGACACTTGCAGCAGCTGGAGAGGCCACAAAAGTTCCTCACCAAAAGGATAAAGGGTCTCAAAAATCTGTCTTATGCTGCACGACTGAAAGAACTCCAGTTATATTCAGTTGCGTCGCTTGCTCAGAGGTGACCTATGCCTGACATACAAGGCCATGTCAAACCCAGATTTGATGAATATGCTTCATCTCAAAAATCTAGATCCCTCAGAGCCACAAGGGCGGGTGACTTAAACCTCGACACGGTTATTAATAGGACGTGCTGGAGGGATAGATTCATCACCCAAAGACTCCCTATGCTGTGGAACAAAATCCCGGTTTATGTGAGGCAGAGCACCTCGCTGGCCTTGTTCAAGAGGAATCTTGACCAATGGATGGGAGATCGCAGATACACCCCAGGGGTTACCTCAGTGTCACTGCTCGACAGAGGCACAGCTAAATAATGGGCATAGTTTCTCCAAACTAAGGGGTGGCGTAAGCCACAAAACTATGGGCTAGGCTTATAAATGCCCTCGGGCAGATAGCCTAGTATGAACCTATGAACCTATGAACCTATGTATAGTATTTAAACTATCCAGGGACATTGGGGTGTATTCACGAAACCGTGAGGGCATTAAACAATAGCTTATGGTTGATCAGATGAAAAGCTTTTGCTGTGTGAATGAATACTGAACCTGTTAGGTTGTCTTGGTCAGCATTCAGGAGATTGTCATTTGCTAAAGTATGAAGTGCCGTTATTTTTTTCTTCTAACTAAAGCCCATGCTGGTGAGCAGACAACAAGCTGTATTTTGATACACAAGAAGCCAGTAGGGCATATAATAACTGTTTAAATACCTTTGATGAGATTGGCAGTATTGAGATGAACCTGCAGTCAGTGAGGCAGGAGTGTTTGAAAACCTTTAAAGGTCAATTAATCATGGCATGTTTCCATATGAATGATATAGTGGTGTTGCTATACAGACATTGATTAAAGATGTGTATTCTAGATGTGCATCACATAAATGAATAAACCGGGGTTGGAGGTCATCTGATCCAGGGTAAAAGTCTATTGCAATTTGCTCTAAGAGTTTTTTTTATGTCTTTTCATTTAGTAGAGGAGAAAATGAAAGCAGGTTTGCAGATGAGGTTCTGTCAGAATGTTGGCATTGACTTGGGAGAAGCAGTGTTGGATTAATGAGAAAATTCATACAAAAAATTGGATCTAAGACACATTTAATGGTGTTTCAATTGCCTTGGTCATTATGAGATATATATGGACTGTTATTTGTTTGATTGACTTCCAAAACTGATTGCAAAGGCTTTTGACAGAGATTTGTTGAGATTGCAGGTAGTTAGCCTTATGTCCTCTAATTGTTTTCTTTTTGGTTAAGTTTTCTAGGTTAATAGATGTGCCCATCTTTTGGGATTTTGACATTTGTCCATCCCTGTCAAGTGATGTCTCTATTTTTAATAAGGACTTTAGCTTCTTTGTTAACTAGGATTTAGGCTTAGAGCTATATAGCTAAGGGGGTGACTTGATGGTGTTTATCATGTAGATATACAAGTTTCACTGTCAGAGAATCTGCAGTTTCAGTGTGGTTTGCAGCATTCAAGATATGGGCATAGTCAGTAGAAGGTATTTCTGCTTTTAATAGTGCTATTTTGTGGTCAAATTTTGGACAGAGGAATATGATTTCACTAGGAATTTTATAAAAATTCTTGCAAAATATACAAAATAATAATAAAGAAGGTAGATGGATGGAATAAAATAAAAGGAAGGGGGTATTTTGACTTTAACCCACTGGTCTGCAAGCATGATTTGCTTCCTAATTCTGACTCTGTGGCTCTGTGAATATCACCTTGTAAAATGAAATGTTGATGCATGTACATATTAAATTGTGTAAGTAAATTAATCAAAATATCAGTGTCAGCATTTTCAGGGTAAAAAAGGCACTGGCCAATGACATTGGGATGGTATCTCAGAGGGGATGTGAGGAGTTATATCTTCCCAGCTCCAATGGTATAGTATGACAGTGTACTGATTGCAAGGCATGTTACCCAAATTTGATTAGCAGGAAAGGTGTTTGATTAGCTGACATGGAAAAATGGTCATAGTTATCATGGGTACAGGGCAGGGTCAAATGTGTATTGCCACAACTCTTTAGAAGATGAGTGACAGTGCAAATGTCTAGCCAAATGGTGCACATTAAGCTCAATACTCCATCTCCTAGTGGTACCTTCAACACAGGTGTGCAGAAGCATGCACTGATATGGGGGAGACATTATGGGCCTCCACAGTGATGTGGATTGTATGTATTCCATGTCTGGGTGGGGGTTAGGCTACTACAAATGTTCTCATTGTTGGGATGCAGATGAGGGCATAAAACACACTTATGGCTACCTAAATCATGGCAATTCAGGACAGCTGTCACTTTGTCAGATAAGGGAATGAATGGGTAATGTTTAGCTGAGGAAGGCTTGCTGGTCAGCAGATACATTGCAAAAGTCACAAAGAAAAACAACGTACCATATTTTCACTGAGAGGGTTGCAGATACATGGAATGGCTTACCTAACATAACCGCAAATCAGAAGCACTAGTGGAATTCAGGAATGCATAGAACAGAGATAAAGCCATTGTTGTGAGATGTCTGAAGTAATGGAATACTTATGAGTCCATGGTTCAATTCTGACCTCCAGTCACTGTGTACGTCTGGAATGTGAATGTTCTCCCTATGTCTGTGTGGAATTCATCCAGGGTTACCAGTTTCTCATGCCTCTCAGACACATGCTGAAGAACTGACTACTCTAAACTGTCCACATATATTACAGCATTTACTTTCCCCTTGTGTGCAGTGTCATAGCTGAAAAGGGTCCAAGAAGACCGAGGTCAAGTTGGCAAATAAGTATAAATAAATTAGGGTAAAGGGCATACTAGGAGGGCTGAGTGGTCTTCCTTCTGCAACACATTCTGTGTGCCTCTGAAAAACCTTGGGGTCTCTTCTCCTGAAGGAAGCGTCTTCCAAACTGACCAAACCAAGTATCCTAAATACTCAAGGAATACATAACCAGTGCAACAGGATATAAATATCACAAGTGGTATAGTGCAGTAAGGAGACAGCAAGCAGATTAGAAAATTGGAAAATTCCACTTAAATTAATAAAAACACTCTTACCATCCACAAAATATGAAAATAAGCTACTACATTTTTTTGTTTGTTTTAGTCTGAATTGCGACCACATCTTTTAAAAAATACCACCATGAAAAAGAAAGGAAAAAAGCATGTTGGCTTTGGATATATTTTAATAAAGTTAGCAAGCAGAAAGTTCCTGTACATTATATACTACATTTTTCTATTAGTGGATGATTACCTGTAGACATTGATGCCTACATAATGCATTGCAATGCCCTATTTGGGGTATTTAATCCTGTTTAACATAAATTATAAATAAAACTACATCTGACATGCTATAGTCTGTGCAAAGGGCAAAGTTAATATTTTATTTTAAAAAAACGACTACTAAAATAATAAAATGCTATAGGTCACTCAGAATTCATCCATAGAGAATGCCGAGTGAAAAATGACATCACTTAATTATGGAATGACATCAATGAGTCAAAAGAGACAAAAAGAAAATTCTTTTTAGGATTATTTCTTTCACTTGATAAGCCAGCACTGGAAGGAATTGTTTCCATTAAGAAGAAATTCCATTTTGAATGCACTTTTTGATGGGAAGGATGTTTTCTTCTTTCTCTTGCCTCATTGAGCAATGAAAAAAGCACGTATCTCTCAACTATATGTGCTTCTCATGTTATCTAGTTTGAACGAAACATTTAAATACGCAATGTATCTACTCCTTAATGTTGTAACAGAAAACAATGCTCTTTTTAGACAAGTAAAATGTGTGTGTGCGTGTGTGTGTGTGTGTGTGTGTGTGTGTGTGTGTGTGTGTGTGTGTGTGTGTGTGTGTGCGTGTGTAGCTGACCTTTGTATAAGCATGTGTAAATGAGTATGGCATGTCCATCTGTGTGTCTGTGTGTCTGTGTGTTAGCAAGTGTCTAAACCTGTAGGAAGCTAGCCATGAGGTGAGGTGAGGCTACAAGTGCAAGTAACATTTTATAATCTACCTATTGAGGTATAACCTGTATTAGAACATTTATTTTAAACTACAAGTACAAGTAACATTTTATAATTCTACATCTATTGAGGTCTTGTACAACCTGTATTAGAACATTTATTTTAATAACAAAGTCTACAACAACATGTCATCACCATACCTGCAGCTAACCCAGTTTCTAAGTGCAATAATGTCCTCTTAAGTTGATATTGGAGGGAAATGACATACCTTTTAGGGGTGTAAAGTATTACGGCACTCTTGAGTGTCCCATTATATCCCTGTAATGCCCACCCTTATGGATATTATTGCTTGTCTTACTCTGGCCAGATCCAGAGCTGAAAAAGTGGTTGCAGGACAAGTTCAATTATCTGGTCACTAAATCAATAAATGGATAGAGGGCAGGGAGGAATTATCTGAGTGAAATGTATAAGTAGACAACAGAAATCAGCAACATTTAAAGTGTAAATTTCTGTCAGGAAGTAAGTGATGCACTAGATTAGCACATCACTCCCTTCATCCTCATCACTGCTCATCTCCCTCCATATCCTTCCGTTACCTGTACTGTAATGCACTCTTTCCCCCATTTTGTTATATGTGTTCACACTCAACTACCCTTGTCTTCTGTTTTTCAACCCTAGCTCTTTCACCAATATACCTCTTGTAAGACATACTCCTTTCTGTTGAAAATAGCAACAATATGGATCACTATATGCCTTATCAGATTTGAAATATATAGAACCACAGGCAAAGAAGAAAGCCAGTGATTACCTTCAGCATTTATTAAAACACTTGTAGAACAGCAAACAATCCGATAAAAAGGTCAGCAAATGCTCTGCCTTGTAGTAGAATACAGTACATAGAAAACAGATATTTCCTGTAGCGCCTCGGCCAAAAGCCTTTTCAAAGTATACTTTTTTGTTCTAACATCACGCCTTAAATTCGAAATATAGTTCTTCCTCTTGAAACATGATGTAAAGACTATTGCATAGTTTTGCCTTTCATATGTTAGTCTGTGCACTTGAGCCCTTCTCCCCAAGCCTCTGCTGAAAACGAGACATGTGTCTTGTTGGACTTTCCCAGTAAACAAAAATAATAAATTAATGAATAAGTTAGATGGTTATGGGCTAGTTAAGGGCATGGACAGGAGACAACTCTACAGAGAAAGTAGTTGACATTTGGAACAGTATGCTTGAAAAGGTATTCAGTTCAAAAAATAATATGGGACCTGATAATGTAAACGTGAAGCATATAATGGTTCCACTGAGCAATACAAGGACAGGTTATTTGTTACCTAGCAAGAATGATCTGATAATCATAGAAATCAACTAAATGATGCAACCAAGGGGCCTATAGATAAGGGGTTTGTTGTCTGCTGACTGATGTAGAATGACACTGTCTAAAGGCAGTGCTGGTGATGGTGACTTGGGTTTAGCATTCTAGCCAGCATTAAAAACTTGCTTGCAAAATGGGCATGAGTAACCATGGGCTATCTATTTGTTTGCTTGTTTGTTTTTGGGAGTGGAAGACTATGGTATTTTATTAGTATGATAGCTCAGAGACTAAGATCTTTGCCCCACCATTGCATGGTTCAGTCAAGGATTCTAGTCACTATCTGTGTGGAGGTTGCATGCACTATCCTTGTCTGTGAAGGTTTTCTCTGAGTAAGCTGGCTTTTTATCACTCCCAAAACATGCTGGCCAGTTTGCACTCCAAAGTCTTAATAGTTAGGTTCATAGGTTAATATTAGGCTGTGAAATAGATAGATAGTTTGTAGCCTAGCCTCAAGATCCTGTTTTGTCAGTTCCCTACAACGCAAAGTAACTACTACCTAATTTTGTCCCTTTTCAATGAGGGTTTGAAAGGACAGGCCAGGAGTGAATTTACAGTTCCCTGTCCACCTGTCCAAGCTGTAGTTGAAGAGGGTCAAGGAGCTACTTTGTTTTACATTTAAGAGAAGTCTATTCCATAAAAGAGGAAGTCTTTAAAACAAAGAGAGAGAGACCTATCTCACCATCAGGTCCACCTTCTTATGCTACTGTACAAATTAAGCTGTTTTGAACAGGTGTTTAAGATGTAGCTTGTTTTGGATGTGTAGAAAATGGTATAGAACTTGATACTTCAAGACTTTATAGGTGAGGCAAAGGTCCCCACTCAAACATCTGTAAGAAACAGGGAAGATAATAAGTGCTTTAAGACAGTTTATGTAGCCCATGGAAGACATGCCCTTGACTTTATGAGGAAATGCTATGGCCTTTTGAACTGAACCATATGTTTAGATAAATACATACCAAAAATGCCATTTTATTTTTTATGGTTTCAGTAAGTGAGGTATAAAGAGCTTTCTTTGTCCTACAAGAGATACCCTGACAATCAGCCTGTCTAGCTTAAAGGATTTTTTAATGACAGCAGATACGTAACTGATAGAGGATTATTCATTATCAATGAATATGCCCATTTCCTTCATAATAATAATGTCACTTTTCAAAAGGATGCTATCTATGGAGTAGGTGCATGGATGCACGTTTGCCAAAGGACACAATACTATATTTCTTGAAATTCAGATTAAGACTACAGTCCTGACAACATTTATTTGTGTGTGTTAGGCCTTCCTGGGGAATCTGAGAGTCAGCTGGGGAGTTTATGATAGCTCCAAGTTTGCAGTCATCCAAAATCTGTGTCAGACACAGGCCCTTGTTAGCAAGCTTGACATCAGAGAAGTAAATGCGGAAGATAAGTGGCCCAGTGACCAAACCCTGAGGGATGCCATTAGTAAAAATCCTTTTTGATGAGAGTTTGTCCCCTACACTATTAGACTGGGTTCTGTAAACAAGCCATTTTACTAACCAACAGGTTCCATAAGGGTTTACATTTTGTGTAATTAGCTTGTTGATAATACTAGAATGTAACATGGTATGAAAGGTCCTCTCCAGGTTAAGGTAAACAGTGTGCATTGATATACCTGACTCAAATGCAGTAATAACTTGCTGAAAGATGTCCATTAAGTTTAGGGGGCAGAATTGACCTTTAACAAACATAGAGTGGTCTGGGTCAAGGGACTGTAGCCTGCTGATATTTTGATGTGTTACGCTGCTTTACACATAAGGTTGGTTAGGTTTGTAGGTCTATAGTTAAAACCAGGGTCAGTGGTGGGTCCTCCTCTGTGGAGTAGCATGACTATTCTCCACAGTTCAGGTACAAATCTAGTGCAGAGGCCAAAACATATATATTTTTAAGTGAGCCTATTAGATTGTTTGGTACTGATAAGATAGCAAACTGGCACATTGTTTCTACCCACTGAGCTAGTGCCTTTAGCCTTGAAGAGTGTCCTCAAGATTTTATCTGAGGTTATCTAAAGGAGAGGTGGGCATGCTAATATGTGGAGGAAATATGGAGAGATAAGCTGGAACTAAATTATCCACTAATATTTTGGTATGTGTTCTGGGGAGGAGTTTGTATCATAGTTATATATAAGCTAAGTTTAATGCATGTATTGCAATTATGTATTATCTCAGTGCAGTGCATTTTATCCATGCCCTTGGGGTCTGGGTTCTGACTGAAAATTGCCAATGAAGGGCCATCTTGCATTATCTATTTAACAAATAAATACATTAAATATAAACAAATACATATAAAATAAGTTACTGTGGGTGCTACAAGAACATTTATGTAGCATAGGGCATCGAGATAAGATTATTTAACTGCAAGTGCTGTGAGACTACTGCTGATGTGTTAATGCATTGGATTTTGGGTTGGATTTCAACATTTAAGGTTTGGATACTTTAATTTTTTTTATTTTTGCTTTATGTTACCATTGGCTTTTAACCTGCCTACTTTGACAGTAAATTTGTGTTTGGAGACATCAACTCAGTCTTGTCTTATCTACTCATTTTATTGGGCACTGAGAGATCGAACTGGGAAGGTCTTCCCCTTAGACTCCTAAATCTCTGTTTAGCCTTTGTTTCATATCATCTTGCTCATTTAGTGCAAATTGTAATAGTCAATGGATTAATCCCTTTTTCCATTTTACTTCTAAAATCTGTTACATCTGGGATTAGACTATCGATCACTGAATTGCCTAGGAACTGCTTGTCAGGAATCATCTTAGGAAAAGTGTTTCAGTTTTGCTCCTGGTAGAGAAGGATCAGAGGGACATTATTTCCTAGCCTTCCTAGACATTACTGAACATGTGAAAGCCTGAAAACTGATTCATAGGAACCAGTTTTGGATTAATGCTACTTCTTTACTTCTGGTGAGAGATAAAGTAGAGGGGCATTGATGTGTGTATGGGACTGAGTTTCAGAAGAGTAGCAGGCTCAATCAGTGCCCTATTCCCTCAGCTCTCAGCTTATTCAGTTACACTCATCCCCCTCCCCACTCTTCCACTGAAATGAAAAAAAAAAACACTTTACTGTAATAAGCCAATTGCTAATAGCTAATTTTAGTGATTGGCTTATTGCAGTTCAATCCATGCACCCCAGCTCTTCCATTGAAAAGCAAAAATGAATAAATAAAATAAACACTTTACTGTAATAAGCCAATGGTTGCATTGTTTTTTACTTCTAAATACCTTTTTTTGAGAATTATTGTGACTGAGCTCATCAAAGAAATTTTAAGATCACTCGTTTCTCTGTTTTTTTTTCCTCAACACTCATGTTGGTGAGGTTGAAACTAGACAGATTCCTATGCTTGTTTATTTTTTTAATTTATTCTTTTTCTGTTACAAAAAAAAAATGACCCAATGTGTGAGAAATACAAATATTTTATGCTATTGGAGGAAAAACTCTCATATGAAGACATTACAAATAAGAAACAGGTTTCAGTACCATAAAACACTACACTAAACCTATCACACACAAATCAGACCAAACACATAGACCTAAATTTGCAGAGGCTCTTTAAAGTAACTCACTTAAACCACAAATGCCTCCTAAATGTTGTTGTGTCTTTCGACTTATCCCGGTTAGGGGGTCGCCACAGAGGAACTCCGGTCCGCTAATGTTTGGTAGTGGATTTTTACGTGCCGAGTTACCAGCCCTGATGCACAACCTTCAACGAAGGCATGCCCATTCATGCATGCCTCCACACAGAAGATGCTCTAGCTGAGAATCGAATGGGACAACGTCTAAATGTAATCTATGAAAAAAGTGCCCTCTGCATCCTAACAAACACACAATGCAGGCAACACCTACCATTAAGTATGCATCAAACAGTCACAGTGTCTCAATTTCAAAAGCCAATAAGGAAAACCTCCACACACTTGAACAACGTAGTCATAGGTGACTTAATTCACTGAAATACTGATGCATCAACTAGCAGGCTGTGCAAGCAGAGAGGTACAACACTTCAGCACATTATGCAGACATTCAAATCCTTGAACCACAAGTGCATGTATGACACAGTCCCAGTACACGTGGATTTAAATGACTTGAGATGTATAAATGACTTGAGATGTACCTCACTGGACTATATGAAGAATGACATAATGTTGCTCTCAACTAGTATGAACCTAGCCTTGAGCATCATTTTACCTTAACCAAAAATGATGCCACAGTACAAACAAAAGATTATTGACTTCAACACTTTGCTTAGCTTCAGGTGTCATTTGGAAGGGGTCCAATATATACAGCCTAGAAAGAGATGGTAGACAGTCTTGACTACTTTGCAAGGAATGGCCTACACATATACCCCAAGGCTTCTGTATATTGGCGGAAACTGTGTGCACCCCCATAGTGCCATTTTTGACCAATAGCAGTCCTCAAAAACTTCCAACATAACAAAGCAAAATCTGGATAACATAAAGGTACTGCTGCTCAACTGTAGGAGCCTTAACCAAAAAAACTTTACTCTTTGCAACCACCCCTTACCCTGGAAAACTTTAACATATGCATCTTTGTGGAGACATGGTTCAAGGCCACTGAGAATACCCCAGAGGACACCAAAATCTTCTAAGACGCTTTTTCTAAACCAATAACCAATAGCTTATGTCAAAATCACGAACTAAAACTGAATGCCAAGAAATATATAACAGCATCCTTCAGCAAACAAGAGATCCCTTGTAACTATTGGCAACACACCCCTGAGAACTGATCCAGTAGTTATGGTCTTGGGAACCTATGTCGACAATAGATAGTCCTTTGATCACCACATATCCACTATTGTAAGAAAGTGCTTTCTTCATTACAAAGTTTATTACTAAGAGTATGTTGTCCAGGGCCATGGATGTGATCATTCCACTGTATTCTGCACTCATCAGGCCAGTTATTTAGTATAATACCCCCTTCAGTATGTACTTGTTCATACATTTGACACAACTCAAATACCCACAATGCTTTCTTACTGAGAGAATCAAGGGTCTAAATTATAAAAAATATGCAGACCATCTCAAAGCCTTGCCTCTCTTGTCAGTGTCATGCAGGCTACTGAGGGTCAGTCTCTGCCTCATATACAGACCCTCAACAGGCCTTATTCTGTCTGACCTAGTGCACATTTGAGTACAATAGGGGTATGCATCAGCACACACTCAAGGGATCTAAACTCTCTTGCAACATAAGTAGAACATGTTGGACAGATAGCTATATATCACAGAGAGTATCATTTCTTTGGAATTGTCTTCCTCTCCACATAAAGCAAAGCACTTCTCTTACGCTATTCAGATGTATTCTCTATGAATGGATGGGTAGCCATAAATTCACCCCTGGTTGTTCTTTATTGCTAGGACAATATGTAAATGTTCTGCTCATTTCTGAGTTATTTGTACTTAAAATGTAGGGTTAAAGGCTTCATGGGACTGTAAGGCTTCTAAAATTCCTCATGGATTGATAGCCTAGCAAATACCTATGAATCTTTGAAACTATAAGATAAAAATACTTTTTTTCAGTTTCTGGCTATCGTGGTCGTTTACTGGATTCAGTGTGGTTACTCAAGGCTTACTGTCATAAAATGCAATTCCCAAGTTAAAAGTGCATGCACCTGAGAGACCGAAACAAAGAAATATTTGAGATAGGAGTTCTTCTGGCTGTACAGGTCTTGAGGAAAGGAAGAAAACAGAAAACTAGAAAAAAAATTCCAGGTGATGAAGCTCACTCCATTTTGTTATTCTTTCCCCAGGATACAGAGCCCCTTCACATCAAGCCACAGAATTTTGGTTCTGTAGGAGTAACTGAATATGATTGCTGTCATCTTGATGAGTTACACTTGAGCAATTGTAACACAACTGATCTTGTATCAAGCAAGTGACTGCAAGACACCCCTTAAATGATACTGACTTAGTAATGACCAGTTTCTAAGCTGGAAGTAAGAGTCAAAAATAATTGTCTGATAAAGTGCCTTGCTCTGTTTCACACTACCCCAGTAATTAATACTAGAACCCTTCTTGCTCCTCTGCAGCAGGTGTTCACATTATCGATCACATTGTATTGCTCCAAATGAATGCACAAAAAACATGCACCAAAGATGGGATTTAAATTACCACAGCTATTTGTTTACTATACCAATTAATTAAATCCTAGTCACCACTACCCACTCTGAAGACCTAACCTATGTCAACATATCAACAGATTTTTGTTACACAAGGTATATCTCCTAAGAGAATTCCCTGGCTAGGGTATCTATGCTAAAAGAATTCCCTAGCTAAGGTATCTCTTCTAGAAGATTCCCCTAGCGAAGGATTAATTTCCCACTCCACATTAGACAACATGATGATAAGTAGATACGGATCCATAAATTCATCCTATGGCAGTGTACACAGACTGTTATGGATAAGGGAAGGATGTAGTTTGGTTCCTAAAGGTCTACTGGACCTATGGCTAGTATGTGCTGGTAAACGTTTGAACCTATAAGGCAGGGTGTCAAGAAGGACCAACTGAAGTACATCTATCCAAAATATATTGCATCAATCATTCCATCCTTACACCTTTTGTTCTGTTTTTATGCTTTTTGTTCAGAACAGCATAGCAATTTTGCAGTTTTAATGGAGGTTGCCTAAGCTGTCCCATGATCCCCTCATAGATAAACTTAGGGAGTGTTAAGGGTACCATAGCTCCCCATCAGTGCCTATGTTAAAAATTAACAGCCAAAACATCTTAAGTGCTCAAAATCAGGATTTTAAATATTACACTTTCAAAGGTAGATTGGACACCCTAAGTTGCCCATAGGTGTGCGTGTGTGTGTGCGTGCATGTGTGTGTGTGTGTGTGTGTGTGTGTGTGTGTGTGTGTGTGTGTGTGTGTGTGTGTGTGTGTGTGTGTGGTATGGAAGAACAACCATGGCAGGGCTAGCCACCTGGTGAAGTGAATCTTGGCTCTAGATGATTGTCACTGTTAAAGTGACACCGCGACCCCATGTGCAAAAGTGGGAAAAAGGGGTTGTGGATGGATTTGCAAAGTACATTTGCAGTCAAACTGTTTTGTCATTGTAGATGTTTTTTGATTGTGAAAGTAATCACTCTAGGGGTATACAGTCTAGCCATTATTGCAGTTAGTAGATAATTAACCAAAGCTTTTGTAATTTGCATCTCTGCAGAATAAATAATGAATGTAACCCATGCCTGCCATTTGTAACAGTGAATCATATCAATGTTCCAGATACTTTTGTTGTTTTAACTAATAAAATATATGTGATTTAACAATGACTTGCAAAAGAAATATATATATATATATATATATATATATATATATATATATATATATATATATATATATATATATATATATATATATATATATATATATATATATATATATATATATATATATATATATATATATATATATATATATATATATATGGTTATATCAGAAGCTTGATAAGCTTGAAAATCAAAATCCTGAAACCAAAAGCCTGAAAATTCAAAATGGACATACTCCTGTGGTGTTAGGTCAATGCTTTGGTCAGGGTCAGTGGTGTGCGGTTGGTTAGGTTAGGGGCGGCGGTTTAAGTTAGTTAGGGTAGCAGGTTAGGTTGTGTGCAATAGTGACAAATATTGGGGTTAGGGCGGTTTAAGTAGTTTTAGGTTAGGTGTCAGTGGTGTGTGTGTGCGATAGTAGACCTTAGGGGATAGGGTTAGGGTCAGGGTCAGTTGGTAGATATTAGTGTCTTTATAGTGACATATTAGCATTATTTGTGTTTTCAGGATTTTGAGTTTCAGGATTTTGGGTTTTCGGATTTTGAATTTTCAGGCTTTGGTTTCAGGATTTTTTTTTTTTTTAGCAATAGTTTCAGGCTTCTGATAAACCATATATATATATATATATATATATATATATATATATATATATATATATATATATATATATATATATATATATATATATATATTTTTTTTATATATACATATATATATATATATATATATATATATATATATATATATATATATATATGTGTATATATCTATATATATATATATATATATATATATATATATATATATATATATAAAAACATATCGACTTACAATTACAATTAAGGATTCAATAAATACTTTAATTATGAAATAACAATGAATAGATGTTTTAGTGTTTGCAGGTGTTAATCCTTAGCTGTCGATCTGAGCAGTGTTTTTTATTTAAGTGTTTATTAATTTGAAGACATAAGTCTTCTCCACTTCAAAGCTGCAGTAAACTGACTGGCCATAAATATTAATATTCAGTTTGTAATAGTTTCCACCAACTCACATGACCTCCAGTCCTAGAACTATGAGACATCATGTATGTTTTCACAGTGCACTCAGGAACATACCAAGCTCATCTATTGCTCTGTGAAGCCCCTTGAACTAACAACGAGTATTCCCCTCAACTTAAAGTTGGAGTGCATCAAAGTATCAATGTTGGGGAGCAAAAATACATTTTTTGAAAGTTATTTTAATTGTAAGTTAAAAAAGGCTGCTTTGTAGCTGCAGCAAATGTAACAAGCATCTTGTTACAATTAAAATCACCACATGACACATATTTGCAGCTTCAGTGCGTCAGCTATGACTTCAGATGCAGTATTGCTGATACTACATTTCATCAGCATGGGCTCTTGCGGATTGTACCCTTCACAGCTTGCACCCAGGACAGCCCCCCTCCACCCTGCCCTAGTTACGTGTGTGTGTACGCACACTTTGGTAACAAAACTAGAGTCTGCATTTTGTTTACACTAAACTATTCATTGTAGGTAAGGCCACTGGCTTCCAGTTGTTAAAACTAATAAAATTCCATTTTCAGTGACAGAAATTCTAGTTGTTCTACTGATGATTGTAACTCTAGTTTCTGGTCAACACAGTGATTCCACTATAATTTTTTTGGTTTTCATAAGCGAATCAAAATCACATTTTTATAAGCATGATAAAAAGCGTTTTTAAATGCAGACCACTAAATACTAAAGGAAACAAGTAAGGAAAAAACTCAGCTTTCCAGAATGAGTAAACTAGTCTAAAATGCTAAATTCTGTGAATGTCCTTGTTTTTCCAATTTTAGAACTTTATTCGACTTTCCAAAGATAAAGGAAAAATGGCAGCCTTGAGCATGAATTCACGAAATGAAACACTGTTTAAACTGACAACTGAATTGATTTGCAACACATTGGCTGACAGATTTATAATGTAATATTGTATTAAAGTATGTTTTTACTTGGAGAAATGATGATAGGTTGACAGATTCATAGATATGTTAAGAATACTGAGTCATATGGCCATTTACACCTTGTCAGTACCTTCCCTCAGCCTGCACCTCATTTCTGCACTACGGCCATATCAGTCAATCCTGGAGTAAATTTGCAAAAAATCCATCCAGTGATCTGGCTTATATTTAAAAGAAGATCGTGAGTTACAGTGCTTAACATGCAGTACAATACATAAGGTATGCAAAAGGCCAGCAGAAGTGAGGTTCATCCCGCAAAAAGCAAATCATACCTGGGTGCAGAAAGGTTTTATACTCAGGTGAGTACATTTTTTTCTGATCTCTCAAGAATTTTTTTTTTACTTACTGAGGCTAGACTCTGTCTACAAGTGTCTAAACTAATGACTTTAATATAAATTTGAATTGATCAGGAAAAAATGTTTGCATATTTAAATATTTTATTACTATAGCTAGTAACTGTTTAATGTATTTGTATGCCCGATCCTTGGATGCTTGGACATATTTCTAAATGTGAGGTACACTGGAGGCAGCAGTCTGGCACTGTAAGTGCAAGGTAATTTTCCTGGATTGTGGCAATCAATCTTTGAAGAGTAATAATGTATTAGGCTCAGTAAGCCATTAGGTTATTCAGAGTACAAAGCTAAAAAAGAATGACTGGGTGTAGTATGCAATGTGTTATAAGCAGCAGACATCCATATAATCAGTTTCAGACTATATGAGAAGTAGAAGAAAATACATTTCGCTTAAATGCTATATAATGGATGTAAATATGGTCTACTAGTACTGAAAGGGAGTATAGTATGTGCCTGGAGCTGGTAAAAGGGAAGTGGATGACAGAGATTCATATACTATTTACTGGAAGAGGAGTATTATGTTTATGGCCCATAGGGTATCCAGACAAAGCGTACAAGCCAGTAAGTGACATATGATTGACATCCTTTCTGTGCAGTCACTTAGAACTCTACTGTTATTTTCAACAAATAAGGTACAAGGCACAACATATAAATTGCATAGGTCCATTACAAGCCTAGGCAGTAAGCCATGTATAGAATTCACCTCTAGCCTCAAGGAGGATAACACAAAATAGACCAGTGGGGAATGTGTGTCTGTCCATCCAATTATTTAGGTTTATATGGAAGGTGACAGAAGTGCTGTTCTGCTTTACATGGGGGATATGTTGGATATGAATCAATTATGCCAGCATGTCTTATTATCTGTCTGTCCTATAGCTGAGTGGATGGCTATACTATTTCATACCATCCACTGGGCATCCATTCCCTCTCCTTTGCATCCTAACCTTCCATTTCTTTACATTTTCACTTACACTCACTTATTTTCAATGTTTATTTTGCTTCCCACAAATGTTTATGCATCATACCTTTTCATGTTTCCCATTTTCTAGCCATTAAGTCTGCAGTGATTTCCTTTCTGTTGGACTTTACTACAGTATCTCTTCTGTGGAACACTTATTGCAGCATGTTTTCTGCTTTCATTTGTAACAGTTGTACAGCAGTTCTTTTGCACTCCTTCAGTGATTAAGCACTATTTTGCTGCAGTTTAGACTGTGATCATTGTGTGTGGAACTCAGTTGCATTTGCTGCAGCTTGGATGTTCAAAAGAATAATTGCCACGTGTCTTGAAATCTTAAGTAGAGTGGTCAGCCTCTTCAGTGGTAGCACAGGATGGTTTCCTGACAAAGAATCTCACCTGGATTTAATGTAAATGAACCCTATAAAAGTTAAAAAATAATGTTAGGAAATTGTCTGGTTAATGAACTGGATAAATGAAAGAATACCCTTGAAGTGTCACTTTTGCTTACTGGAAAATCTGGATATATAATGGAAATTTCAGCAGATGAACTTAACTGAACACATTTGACAGTATGTCCATTTCAATAAATGGGTTTGATGCTACATTCTTGTGAGAGGAGGATAGCTTTACAAGATAAACAAATTTTGAGAGGAAAAAAAAGGAGAGTTACTGTGAGAATGAGGTCCTAAGTTTCTGAGAACATAATCAGAAAAGCGAAGCAGAACGCTTTACAGAAATCATACCCTCAGTGTGGATATGCTTCTGTGGAGAGACTACAGAAAATGCTTTGTAGTTATGAAACAAGAACTCAAAATGTATTTCTGTCTAGAAGCAGACTTGTGATGGTTGTGAGGTTTGTCTATAATACAGCAAACCTAAACCTACACTTACTGTTGGCATACCTCTAGCCTTTGACTCTGATGAGATAGTTGCTGTACACTTAAATGAACTCAGATATAACACTGATGAATTTATACACTTCAGCGATGGAAGGATTATGAATACAGACCAACTGTCACAAATTGTAAAGCAGCCATTGTCTACCTCAGAAATTATTTAGAGGCACTGACTGAGTATTCAATAGTGATATTACTTGAGAAATGACAAGAGAACTTCAGCCCCAAAACTACTGCACACTGCTGAATCCTTAGGGTGTTTACGAGAACAGACTGTTCACATGCAGCTGAAATTGCAGGCACAAAAGAGTTTGCTAATGTGTCATGTGTACAACATATTCTCACTGAACCAATACTATGTTTTAATGCAGTTTAGAGAATAGGCAAACCCTGCATTAAAAAATCTAATTCCGCCAAGACAATGTTGAAATAATCAACATAAAACATTACAAATGAAACAATCAGTAATAGGTGAACACTTTTGTTCTTTAATAGTCACAATAAAGACATCTTCAGACCAACCCAAGTTAAACTAACATAATACATTTAAACTACTACATGAGCATCACATGTTCAAGAACAAATCAAAATACCATTCAAATTAGTAAGTCAATCCAAACAATCTTTGAAGAAATACAGATATACAAAGATAGATGTTACAAAACTTGAAATATAAATTTAAAGATAAGAAACTTTAAAAAAATTGATATTAATGCATTCATTTGAACAAGGACATTTGTCTGCAACCAAAGCAATTTGCCATTGAACTTCTATACACTCCAGCATACTGCTTAGATCATCCCCACAACACACATCATATAACACATCTAATACAAAAAATAAATAAATCTTTTAAACAATCTATACAATAATGCATGTTTTGCTATGGAATTATAAGATCTCTGTCTTTAATCACTAAAACATATTCATAAATCCTCTCTGAAAGCATTGTGGTGTTGGTCTTACCAACACAGAATGCTTCACAGTGTCACAGTGTGCTAAATATGCATCTTTTTATTTACAGTAAATCTATATTTTGTATATATTATCATATCTGTATGTCTAATGAGAAAAGCTAGGCTGTTAGGTAAGTACCTATATAATTTGCATGTCTGACAGACGTAGGTTCCAAAAGGTCCTATAGACCAATAGACATCTTATTAATAGATCTACTAAAGTACCATGAAAAATGAATAGAGTTTTTATAAGTGAAGGCAGGAATGCTAACAATAATATAAACTAAATCTTTATTGCTATGAATAATCTTCCAATTGCTATCAAATAGCCTTAATACTGGCCATGTCAATCATCATTGGCAGAGCAAAAGAATTATGAAATGTTATAACATTAGCATTAATCTTTACCTTATAGCCGCAACATAAAATTGGTTGAAATTTATCAGGGGTATTATTAACAATTTCATTAAATATTTTCAAAGTCTACTAGATAGATAACCATAATTGATAAATACAAATGTTAAAATATCTAACTATATCAAAAAAGTCATTATCACTTATTAATCTACTGAGTCTGATAAATTGTCCCCTATGTTCCATTTTATAAACTTAAGAGTGTATGCTGTTAAAATGAAGCTAATTATTAACAAAAGTTGATTTACTAAATTAATTGCTATAAAATATATTACATAAATCCATATTGATAATCAAATTGAAAAAATTAACAGTTAGTCCTTTAGACCTAATAGTAAAGGAAACTCCAGGCTGCCACAGCATCCGAGCAACTAACTTTAATAAAGAACTGCTAAGAGCTTTCACAGTGCACAATTCTGCTTCATCACACCATAGTAAAAGTAACAAAGCAGGTAAACTTTTAAATACAAGGCAACCCAGTCAAATATAGACATTAAAATCACATGACAATTTAAAAAAGCATCTTTGCAGTGATTATGTCACCTTTATATGCACCAATAAAAAACATCTTAAACTGCCAAGCCCCCAACTCTAAAACAAGTTTTAAAGATACCCTGTCATTTAAACTCAGTTGTACTAACTCTTCTAATAGTAAAATCCATCTTTGTTCAACGCATTCACTTTTATTCTTTATATCACCTTCCCTATCACTTTCGTAAATAATTTCCAGTACAAAAAACTTAAACATATGTTGTAAATCATAGTTTTTAATGTGTTTCGCTTAAGTATTAATCTCTCTACCTTTAGATATATCATTCAGATATTCCAAAATCCTATCCTTAAATGCTCAGTTTGTCTTACCTATATAAAATGCGTTACATAATGAACATCCTGCCTAAAAAACAACATTATTACTTCTACAATTAGCAAAAAAATCTAAAGTAATCTCAATACCAGTAACATCATGTACATAAGAAGTACAAGACAAAATATAATTGCAAGCAGAGCACAAACCACGTTTGAACATACCCTTATAGTGTGAATTCATATGTATTTTAGAATTTGAATGTCTATGACAAAATTGTTGTTTTAAGGAACAATTATTTCTAAAGCTAAATTGACCAGTGTTTCCTAAAGATATCACATATAATATTGACATCATTTGAAAATGTAAGGACAGGTCTGTTCCTAACTATATCAGCTGTTCTCACTACAAAGGAGTGACCCTCCTCTGTGCTCCTGGAAAAATAGGGTCTTCACTATTCTCCCTTTATCTACAACTTACAGGACATCTGTCTCAGCGTTTTTAAATGGGGATGGTGGTACAGTGAGGATCGGGAAATTTACCCTTTTCTCACTGTAGTGCGATCTTAGAGTTGGTGGATATAATTTAGCGGGGGTGTGGGTGGGGGTGCAGGAGGGCTTGCCTCCCTGCAAAACCACTGATACATTTCCTGTCAGTTGTAGCTGAAGAGAGAGCTGTTCCTTTAAGTGCAGACCAGACTTCTGATAATGTTTACCGTTCAGTGTTCCGGGTTTTGTTATTGTGAGGGTTCAATGAACCAGAGTTTCACTGTTATGTCTCAATGTTTTGTTACTCAAGTATCTGGGTCTTCAATCATTTGACATAGACCTATATATATATATATATATATATATATATATATATATATATATATATATATATATATATATATATATATATATATATATATATATATATATATATATATATATGTATATATATATATATATATATATATATATATATATATATATAGAGAGAGAGAGTAAAGCTTTGTCAGTGGTATGTGATGCTAATATTGAAAGGTAGGATAGAGTTGAATTTGTGTAATTTGTTTAGTACTTACTTTGTCTCTTTAATTATTTTCTGTTTGAAGTAAAATATAGGGCAGTAAGGCTAAGGCACAGACTTGCTGAGGAGAAGTTGTGTGGAACTTGGTGTGAGTATTGATAGTTATAACGTAGTAGCATTTTGATTGATACTATTGTTATTAGAGGTCTTTGAGTTGGTGATTTGACCTCTTAACCTTTTGACTGTTTTCCTCAGAAGTTTAGGATTCCATGTTAGTGACTGTTATTTGTTTCTTAGAGAGGTAATCTTTTTTTGCTGGGGCCAATCATAGATCTTGTGCTTCTATCCAGGGAGATGTTTTTATGACCTACTCACTTCCTTACACACCATGCTCATTGTTTTTATATCCTAGGGAAACTCTCCTTGTGGACCACACCTCTCTTAGGCAGCTTATCAATGAGTGTCCTCCTACCTGGGATGGGCATGCCCATCCCTTACCCTACCACTCCATCAGTCACCTGAGCTACTAACCAAAGTGTGGTTGGCTGGGCCATCAGAGCTTTATCTCTCTATGCCACTGGAGCAGTTGAGTTGTATGTAATTTTGATGAAGATATTCCTGTACTGAATTCCTTTTTCTTTTCTTCCTGGCTCTACTTCTCTGGTTTACAAGCTGTTTGATCTCATTAGTTAGGCATTGACAAGTATTTTCTCTCTCTCAGCCTTCTACATGTCTGTGGGGAGACAATCCTCAGGATTCAGCAAGCTCTGCATGGTGTGCAGGAATAGTGCAAAAGCTGCTGCAGGCAATATGGCCGACATGCGATCCAGGAATGTGATCCCAGGACGTGCACGAGCGCTCCTGCACTATTCCTGCATGGACACAGCCCCTGTATGCTAATTACCTCATTTGCTGGTGAAAAATAAGGTGAATTAGTGATCCAGGAAGCAGGCAGGCATCCATGCAGGAATAGTGTAGACTGCAGAAATGTATTCAGCCAGTAGTTGAATACATTTCTGCAAACTACAAAACGGAGGCAAGACAGCTCATAAAAAAGCATGTGTTATAAGGGTTAGGCATGCCAGTGGCAAAATATATGGCCATAGGCATGAAAAATAATTTGAAAATTATAAAAAATTACTTTTTTTTGGCCGATTTTGGCCGTTTAAGCGTAGGGCAGTGGTGCGCAAACAGAATCGGCCCGAAAATAATACAAAAAGCTGGAAATAAGCTTTTAAATCAAAATCATCATTTTGCCATAATAGTCAATAGCATGCATAACACAACAAGACCATGGAATAGTGGTTGCTAAGGGTGAAGGCTGAGTGTCAGTTTTGTAACCATCCATTAGCAGTCAGTTCTATGCAAATGAGGAGAATGATACTGAAGCACAGATTTCCCCTCAGTGCTACCTTGCACTCAACCATGTAGGTGCAATAACACCATGGTCTAAGCCTAAGAGCTAGATGACCTCATGAGGGGAAGTGTCATGACTGCTGTAAGCTTACTGGAGCACAGTGGCCCATGTTTGCCCTTAGCTAAGGACAGCTAAGAAAGGGGGTGTGTCTGAAGCTGCCTAGCAGTATTTACATTGCCTAAACAGGTGTGCACCCTGCACACCAGGTTTAAAAAAAAACAGGAAATAGCAGCTCCGTTCACTTCTGAGCACTGGGCTTGTATGGAGCACCTCGGGGTGTAAACAGGAAGGCAATGGGAAGGTAAAACAGCAGTAGGAGGGTAATCAAGAAGAACTAGCATAGCTGACAGGTGAAACGTACCAGAATCAGCCAATTACACAGGCAGCAGCCCAGCCCAGCCAAGCACACTACTATAAACTATGCAAATATCTTTCACTCTGGTTTTTCCCACAATCACTACACCACCGGTGTACACAAATGGAGAAATTTTACCTAACAAAACCAACAAAATGATAGGGGCTGCTATCGCTCTCATAAATCAATATGTGGAAGAGGCTGAGGGTGGTGAGGATGAGAATGCTGATGACCAATCTGGCGAGTGGGGTATGGTCTACATAAACCAGATGGGCTTCCCCTCCATCAACTGCCAAGTCGTGTGCAATGCCCAGGCCATTATAATGGATTTGTGTGCTGGCAGACCTGGAAGCTATCACAACTCCTACATCTGGCATATGACGCAGCTGTATCAGAGATTTGCCACTGAGGACATCCCATATGGCCATCTAGTGGGGGATGCTGGTTACGCACTGGAGCCGTGGCTGATGATACCCATCAGAAATGCACACACACCTGAACAAGAACTACATAATGAGGCACACGCACAAACCACAATCATAATAGAACATGTGTTTGGGATGCTCAAGTCATGGTTCCAGTGCCTGGACATATTCGGTGGAGCCTTGCAGTACTCTCCAGTTACATGTACCCAAATGTTCATTGTATGCGCCATGGTTCACAATATGATCCTGCAGAAACAACTGCAGCAGGAACAGCACGGACAGGGCCACACAGCCCCCTGCCATTGCCAAGGCTAGCACAGGCACAGACTGACTCAGAGAAGGAACAACCTGAACCCGTACCTGTAGGCAGAAGGAGGCATGCCCAGTATGCCCAGGCTTTGGCAAAGAGGCACTGCATAGCACATACACTGACACGGTAGGAACCCAGGGAATTACACCTCTCTCTGACTCACACATATAGTAAAAGGGATGCCAAACATGACACTACCTGTGCTTTACCATGTATAGGGAGTGTACTATGTGTTTCCAACATAGTCAGCCCTCCAGCACCATCCGCAATTCTGGCACAGTCACAAGGTAAGTCACTCTCCCTATCAATTGCTGAATGGAGTAGTATGTTCTGCTACTTGTATGTATGGTACAGATGTGAGCATGCAAGGGAACTGGGTGGCTGAATGGGATGGCAGCAGATACTGAACACCTATATGAGCAGCATGAAATCCATAACAAATACTGGTGTCAACATAGTAGGCAATACTAGACAAGGTGACAAATCCCACTGCAGGACATGTGGTGGGCCAAATGTGTGTCCATAGGACACACACATGCATGTCAATGAGGCTCACATTCCCAACAACAGTCTCAGCCAGCAGGACAGGTGTAGATGACCACAAAGAAAGGCTGTGCTAAGGCCTCCGATTGATGGCAAAGGAGAACACCCCTCCCTCCAGACCTACACAGACAGACTACAACAGGTCAGGCAGTTGGATGTTAGTTCTGAAGGGTAAGAAGTCTGAAACTGAAATGCAGGTCAATAAAACTTAAGATCTGTACTTCACTGATATGCCTCTAGTCTGCATGATAGGTCAGAATGCAGAATGAAATTGAAGCCAACAGAGTACCTGAAATATCAGTACAGTCATAGCAAATGTTTACAGTTGTCAGGTGTGCCCTCCCCCACAATCCTACATGGAAATGTAGCAACATGTACATGTTGGTTTAATAACAGTGGAGCACAGATTACCTGAGTTGGCCAAATTAGCAGGATAAATTGTTGCACATGTACAATATGCAGGGCTCTGTGTGTTAGGTTGTTGTGTGTTGTATATTGTGTGGAAGTGGTCAGCATGTAGGCATGGAGGGCTGTGTCCAGATGGCCTATGGCCAGTACTATTGATGACAGGGCCATGTTCTGACAACTGGAGTGCCAAACACAATGCATCTCAGCAAGACCCAATCCAGCAGTAATCCATAGTCATTGTTCGGACATAATATCTGTCACCATCTGAAAGATGGACATGCCATGAATCTGGGCCCAGACATACACACAGTCACAGGTGGAAGTACCTTAGACAGAGTCTATAAAATGTAACTGTCAAATGCACACACCTTTGGAATTGTGCATACAGGTTAGCAGCACATTAGTTATCTGTGTAGTATGGAATACTGATGTAGTCTAGCCAATCACTGCCAGACCACAAAAGGCACAGTTATGAAGTACTGAGAAACTGCTGATGCCCCCGCACACGCCAGCATAATGGGAATGTCCCATCTCTGTGAGTCAGCTGCAAGATGCTTATATAGCACACATGCACTTAGCTCACCCCACCGTCAGCCACAGGTTCATCACAGGTCATATCCCTGCTGTTGGGAATGAGTACAGTATGATCCCCACTTCAGTATGGGAATACCTATAGAATGCAGCATGCTGAAGAGGTGTCCCGTGCAGGTGTGTCCCTAGCTGTAAGCAGCAACCTGCCAGCATCCACACCACTGGATTAATAAGGACTAGAGCTACTGCCATTAACAACTCACACACCTACCCTGTCACCCCAGGGGAATCCAATGGCTTGCAGTCTGGGACTGTAGGAGTGACAGAATGCACTGGCCTGCTAAAGATGGTCTGCATCACTACCAAATGCCCTACAGTCCTCTGTCAAAGGCCTGTGTCTCACCTATACTGCCATTTTAATTTCTCCAAGTCTTTTGGGTTTCTAATACCATGGCAGGAATGGACCCCATTCTTAAGTCAAAGCACGATTAAAGTTCATGAAATTAGTATTGTTTCACTCTTTGATGTTAGACAAAAGTGATCTTAGCAGCACCTGCAATGTGCCCAGTAATGACTCCTTCTGCAATTCATATGGTGTTACATGAATTGGTCTTGAGCCTGGAAATTCTGGGCTTTTTACATAATAGTAACAATACATAATTTATTTCTTATCCTCAATAGTCCACTATGTCATCTTTATGGCTCTTCTTTGGCCAATCAGTTTTTGTCATTTTTGTGGACTACTACTTCCTTCTACAACAAGGGGGCCATCCTCCTTGGCCCGGCCCCATTGTAGGATTGTTTCTGTATTTTGAGGATTCTACACTGTCATTTTTTCCATTTCTGGCACCAGTTTGCCTACCAGGATTGGGCACTTTTTTATCCTGGGTCTTGTGCACCCAGCTGTCTTTTTTTTTATTTACTTCTGTCCATGATATATGCTATATAAATACAGTCTATATAGTAGTGTCGCCTTGGTGAGATTTTGTGTAAAACAGGGTCCACCTCACAAAGGTACTCACCAAGACTTGAGAATGAATTCAATTTCAGCACTACTACGCTCCTTTGCTTGCTGACTTTTCATCTCTCCATCAGGACTCCCTCTCCATCAGGACCATGTACTGCCAATGTATCTTATCTCATGGAGTCCCAAATAACATTACCCAGTCCAAAGAACACAAATGCAAGGCCATGCTGGCAAATCCCAGTAGCATGCCCACCATGTCCTCCTGCATGAACTGTGGACCAACCATTAAATACCGCTGGGATGAAGGGATAACTATAGGGATACTTATCAGATATCGCTCGCATAATGGTAGGAAGGGGATAGAATAACAGAGGGGGGGTGGGTGTTGAAGCATGGACACCATAGGGTCTGTGAAGTCTGATACTCTGATGTGTGCCCATACTATCTTTGCCTACAAACCCAGTAATGGATGGCTACAAACCTGCTCGTAAACCACATTGTGAAGGGAAATTGGCCAGATATATGAGCCCTGCCTCTGGGTAACCTGTGTGAATCTGTACAGCTGAGAGGTATGGCCACAGCAGGATATGGCCGTTTTGTCATGTCAGTAGATCTACAAGCAGGGGATCCTCAGCCACCACAGTACCAAGGTGCTGGACCATTTACACAGACCCATCAGCAAGTGTCTGCAGCTCCCCCTCCTGAATGGCACAAGAATATGTAGGTTGCAGACCACAATACTGGACAGAACTTCATTCATCTTGTAGTCCCCAGGAAATTACTGTGAGGAAATAAGTATATTTGTCAGTAGTTGATGACATAATACATCACAGTGTAAAACAGTACATATGTCTGAATATCTCTGCTAACACCAAAACACGTAGCACAAGCAGCACAGACACAATTAGTTACAGTATCCCACTATCCTTTGCCTATTGTGACTCTATATTGTCAACCTATCTACAGATATCCTGCAGAAACAGGTTGCTAGCTGTAGGTGTAGAACACAAATGCCTGCACTGGAGTAGAACCTACCTGTAATGGATTTACACATTTAAATCAGAAGGTCATACTGGGCATGCACCCACACTTAGAGAAACAAAGCCCATGTCTGACAACAACAGTAGACTATACATACCTGTCAGTCGCAGATTTCTGTGCACACACTCCACATTGCACACCATTCATGCTTTGCACACAAATCAGATAGGAATACACACATATATCCAAGGACAACACTATAATAGGTTAAACATACACAAACAGAGATGTGGGGAAGAGAGAGACAAACAGTGACAAAGAGCTTCCCACCACGCATCCAGTTGGCCAATATCACATGATGTGCCAAAGTCTATTACTGTAGACATTTGCTTCTGGTAGCTCTCAGCACTATAGTGTCTATGGTGCTTGTGATAACTGTGTAACATGACAGTACAAGTCATTATTCATCTAGCAGTCATTTACCCAGTCCTGTCAAATGTAAAGTTGTGTGTGACTGAGTGTTGTGTGTGTGTGTTTCCAGAGGAATGGTTTATGGCCCATTCACGCACACTGCACTCCCCATTGCCCTAGTTTAGCTAGCCTGCTGATGTCAGTCACCTTGAAATACCCCTTTGGACAATGATTGCCCGTATAACCTCTGTGGCATGTGTAATAACTGTGTAATGCTATGGTGTGAAATACTAGTTAAGTAGGAGTTCTACTCCCAGACATGGCAACTGAGAAACTCTGTTTAGGGATCAATGATTTGAGGCCATTAACAGACACTATACCTCCCATTTCCCTACTTTAGCAAGCCTGCTGATGTCATTCACCTTGAAATACACCTTTGGACAAGGGCTGGCATTGTAAGCTCCGTGGCGTGTATGATAACTGTGTAATGCTATAGTGTAGCATTCTAGTTAGGTAGGAGTTCTAATCCCAGACCTGGCAACTGTGAAACTCTGTGTGTGTGTGTGTGTGTGTGTGTGTGTGTGTGTGTGTGTGTGTGTGTGTGTGTGTGTGTGTGTGTGTGTGTGTAGAGATCAATGGTTTTGAGGCCATTCACGGTCACTGCATCTCCCATTGCCCTACTTTAGCAAGCCTGCTGATGTCAGTCACCTTGAAATACCTCATTGGAGATGGCTTTACTCCGTAAGCTCTGTGGTGCATGCAATAACTGTCTAGTGTGATGTACTAGTTAGGTAGGAGTTCTAATCTCAAACATGGCAACTGTGAAGTGACACTGTGTGTGTGTGTGTGTGTGTGTGTGTGTGTGTGTGTGTGTGTGTGTGTGTGTGTGTGTGTGTAGAGTAATGCTTTTGAGGCCATTCACAATCACTAAACCTCCCATTGCCCTACTTTAGCAAGCCTGCTGATGTCATCTACCTTAAACATACCTTTGGAGAAGGGCTAGCCCAGTAAGCTCTGTGGTGCGTGCCATAAATGCAGAACAATATAGTAGCAGTAACTACACAACTATGGGTTTGAATCGCAAGTGTGTACCTCAAAGATTTTGGCCATGTACAGCCAGTACACACCTCAGAGCCTGACTTTAGCAGTCCTGCAGATATCATCCACCTCACAAGTATCTATTGCGAAGCCTACACCATGTCAGGTTAGTGGTGCATGTGGTAAATTTGTAATGTAATGGTCCATAAAAGTTGTTAGATAGAGGTATATTCACATATGAATGTGTGATTAGGGTAAAGTTATTTTTGGGATCTCTCACCCACTACATCACCCAGTGTCAGTATTTACAAGGGCTGATGATGTTCCTCACCTTAGAAGTACATTGGGACAACATCTATCCAATAAGGTCCGTGGCCCATGCAATAAGGTAGGGGGTTGAATCTCAGTAATGGCAAGTGTATGTGTCTGTTATTAGTATCCTGTGTGGAGGTTGCTGTGATTGTGTAATGACAAGATGCATTGTGGGGTGGGTTTTACTAAATTATTATATTGATGACCTACCATATGTCACAATGTTCACCTTACAAGGACAACATATGTCAAACACCAGAGAGGCTGGTGTAGACAATCCATAGCCCTACATGTGACATTATGGATCGGTGAACAATATAGGCAACCCTTGTATTACTCAGAGAACACTCTTCATCCATGTCTCATACACAAACATACTTGGATAGGCAACAACCACTATATTGGTAGTTCCCTGCATATTGCCCACAGATAGTAACCACAGTGTGACTGCAGTGGACTACATGCTTGTTGACCACAACACTGCCACTGACATCAGAATGTACTGTGATGTGTAACATCTCCTGACTCTGTGTTAACCAGCAAGTAAAAGGACATGGCACTCTGTTCTATCCCTACAATAGGCAAATAAATGCATGCAGTGGTCCTTTGCTATGTTCCCCACTGGACACCTGCAACAACTGTAGAGTCTGCAAATGTAACCCACAAAAGGATTACCATCCCTTATACACATGTCCTGTATGGGCAGATGCCACTAACTCCACTGAATACCTGTATCATGTTATCAGTGTAGGTGCAGGCATGACCTCAGTTCCATTGCCAGGTCTCACCAAATGAGGTCAGGAATGCCACATCAGATGATAACAATCTGTCCACACAACATGCCCCAGAGACCTCAAGTACACTTCCACATGTCACAGAACATGCATGTGGGACATGTCCACAACCCAGACACTGTCCATGTTATGGAATATAGATCACATGCATAGCAAGCATTACACAGCACTGGCCACCCACAATAGTAACCCAGATGAGTGGATGGTGAATACAATACCTACCTGTGTGGGCCAGTCCAGGGACTATACCCCTGAGCCACACTGGAGACCATTGTCATGTAGCCTGATGCCAAGGTATTCCCTTTGCCTACCCTTGTACAGCCTTCAGGCACAGTCAATTACTACACACCTGTGAAGCAATGAACCCATGCATCTCAGTACTGGCAAGTGTGCGTGTGCGTGTGTGCGTGTGTGCGTGTGTGTGTGTGTGTGTGTGTGTGTGTGTGTGTGTGTGTGTGTGTGTGTGTGTGTGTGTGTGTGGAGATTAATGATTTTGAAGCCATTCACACTCAATACACCTTCCACTGTCCTACTGTAGCATGCCTGCTGATGTCAGTCACCTTGAAATAACCCTTTGGCCATACATCAATCTGATAAGTTCTGTGGTGCGTGTGATAACTGCATAATACTGGAGTGTAGCAATCTAGTTAGGTAAGAGTTTTAATCCTGACCCTACCAACTGTGATAATGTGTGTGATTTGCTGAGAGAGTGTGGGTGTGTCTTCCTTGACACCTGCTTTTGTGGACAGTCACATGTACTACACTTCCCTTATCCTTCCTTTATCACTGTTGCTGATGTCACTCACCTTGAAAGATACCTTTGGACAGATTTCCAACATATAAGATTTGTGGCGCGTGCAATAATTACGTAACAGTGTAATAGCAATCCATAGTCAGGTAGGGGTTTGAAACTCAGTACTGATAAGTGTGTATTTGTTATCAGTGTCCTGTGCGGGTGGTGGGGTGCTTGTGTAATAACAGGATCCATTGCAGTGTGGGTTTTGCTGCATCATTATATTGAGGAGCTACATGTCCCATTGTCAACATTACAATGCCAACATTTTCCAAACACTGTAGAGATTGTTGTAGACACTCCTCAGCCATAAATGTGTACAGCCATGTGCAATTGCCATGTGACAGTATGGATTAGTACACAATATAGGCAACCGTCATAATGCCCAGATACCACTCCCCACCCATGGATCATACAGAAAACATGCTTGGTCTTATTCTCCTACTCCATTCCTTTCTTACTTTGTCTCTGTCTCTCTCTCTCTCACTTCCTCTCTGGTGGATGTGGAAGAGTACATCTTGTTTTGCTTATGCAGCAGCTTGAGTTTTGTAAGTGATGCTCATGATCAGCTGACAGGCTGTGCAGGAATTGCAGTCCCCCACTTGCTAATTGCATGTGGAACAACTGTGGTATCATTCTTATAGCCAATTGTATGGAAACACACTCCTATAACTAAGCACTTCATGTGGGTGTTGGACCTTTTCCTTCACTGTGAGCAGGACTTCATGTGGGTGTTTGACAAACAGCATCACAGAGAGTAGTTGAATATACCTCTTACAACATACACTGTGGAGACAGGCCAACAAACAGGAGGGGGATGTTACAGACATTGGGACAGAATATAAGTATTGCTCTTCTACATTTGAAGTAATGTTAGTTTAACAGGGTTTGTGTGGATATGGCTGTTCAACATGATTTAATATCTGGTGTGACAGTGTTATGTGGTTGAGGAAACGCCCACCTGTAAGGCTATCTACAGATTGGCCAGAGTTTGGTGTCTTACATGTGCTGTGTTACTCACAAATTTCCTATCTTTAGAAATGCAGTAGCATACTCAGAGGATTGCATTCAGTACATGGTGACATCCTTGTGAGTTACTGACTTCATATCCCTTAGAAGACATGTGTCACAACAAACCCTGTTACATCAGTAAATGTATAAGTTTATCACAGTCTTCTTCTTCTTCTTTCGGCTTTTCCCGTTTAGGGGTCATCACAGCGGATCACCTGTCTGTTTATGATTAGCAGTGGAGTTTCATGGTGTTGAGTTGCCAGCCCGGCGCCCAACCTTCCACAGAAGGTGCACACAATGACACACTCACACCTAGGGCCAATTTAGAGGGTCCAATCCACCTACAGCATGTCTTTGGGATGTGGGAGGAAACTGGAGCACCTGGAGGAAACCCACACAACCACAGGGAGGACATGCAGATTCCGCACAGAAGGCATCCCAGCCGAGGATCGAACCGGAGAACCTCTTGCTGTGAGGCGGCAACGCTAACCGCTGCACCACTGTGGCCGCCCATATAAGTTTATCACAGTAACATGTCAATATTGGCCCTGTGTTTGTGCCTCCAGCCACAACTCTGTCAACCTTTGTTACATATCATGCAGTAAGAGGTACATATGTTCAGTACACCATTATTTACTGATATCATACCTAATAGCAAGCCAGTGAGATATCAGACTGCTAGACATGTTATGTATAGTAGGCCTTATATTTGAGGACAAAACCTGGATATTCTGTTGTAGTGTGTACAGTAGTGAGGTCTGTACTTATGGTGATTGTTGACAGAGTGTGTATTGTGAATATGTATCTTGGCCTGTGTACAGACTGTGGTAGATGTCATTGTTCTTGGTCCTGTTCTGTCTGATGTTGCATGCTGCTCCAGTGTATGGTACCCTATTGGCGTACATGTTTGTAGGGCCAGACCAACACATGTCCCATACCACAGTCAGGCATCAGAATACACTGTGTATTGGCCCAGTATATGTAGGGTTAGTGTGTGAGTGGCACATATGAGGATGGTGTTGTTCACACAGACCATATACTGTAATATTAATTATGCTTACCATATGTGACTGTGGCTGTGTTCAGATTGGTTGTGGGTATGCACTTTAACACAGGTGTCTGTTACTCCATGCTGTTACATGCCTGTAGAGCCTGCTATATTTGCAAGTACATATGCATTCCCCCATAAGAAATGTAGTCTCAGTGTTGTGGCAGTCTGTCTGTAGTTTTCACAGTGCTTTGTGACATGGCTAGCAGCTCAGTGTATTTACCAAGTGTGATGTTATGTCCAGATATTTGTCAGATGTACTGTTGCTGAGCCACCATAACTGTTGTGTATTTCTGACAAAGCAATGAGATGCTGTACAGATGTATGTCACTAACTAGTGGGTAGTATGTGGGCTTGTGACCTCTGCTCCTCCGCTGAATATGTGTCAGGATGGACAGGAGTGTGTGAATGCATAAACTGTGTGAGATTATCTATTCCAGTATTTTCATGATATCCCCATTTACATGGCTGTAAACATCCACTTTGTCAGGCTTAGTCCACACGTCTTGCACTAAGGAGTTCTGTGTATACCTCTGGATTAACCAGAGTGTGTCAGACTGTCCACATTTATTGGTCATATCTCTGCTGTATTCCACAGGATCATTATTGTTATTTGTGTGGCATTGCACTATGATGATCTTATGATATCTGTCAGTAACTGATGGCGTATATGTCAGCACCAGATGTGACTTCCCACACAATATTTCTGTTAAGACAATCCCTGTTACTGTAGCAACATTCTACATTTATAGCTGCAATACGTACATGACATCCCCTTGCACTAAGAGGTTGTGACTATTGGTGCTGAAGTATGACTCCACTACATGTTATGGACACATGTTATACATATATGTATGTGTGTGTGTGTGTGTGTATATATATATATATATATATATATATATATATATATATATATATATATACATATATCTAAATATATACACATACCCCCGGATTTACTAATCTTCAGTGCAGGACTAGTCTAGTCCTGCATGGAAGCGGACATTTAGGAAGAGGACGGCAGCGTGCCATGCATATTAATGAAGGCGTGTTGCCTAAACTCCTAATCCTACATGGAGCGTGGACGAGTGCAGGGGGCGTGTCTGAGAGAGAGCTTTCTGAATAAACATGTTACATGCCCCTGCAAAGTAGAACAACAGAAAGTGTAAATAAATGAACGAGACCACTCATAGGTCTACGCATATTCCCACCAACAGTCCCCCATCTGTACAACAGCAACAGGACATAAAAATAAAAAGAAGAAACCCCTTTATTTTTTTTTTAAACTCCAAGTACAGCTAACCATAGGTGTGTGGGTGTGCCCATCGCTTAGCTACAGTTAAAGCAGCTTAAAAGGCTGAAGAGGATAACAAGGAAGATATATGCAAATGAAGCAGCACAGCAATAGTGTAGTGGTCAGAGCATTCACCTCACTAGCAGACATTCCTGGTTTGGGTCCCACTGCAGCACATACAATTTTCCATGTGAAATCTGTATATGAACATTTTTTTTTACATATTTTTGCTGTATAACCTACTAAATAACATTTAAATGTGAACTGGAGTACTGCATTAAATGTACATGTGAAGTGTCAGTGTCATAATAAATAAGGCACTAGTAAGCAGGTTTAAGCACAAATAAGCAGTAGTAAGCATATATAAGCACTAGTAAGTGTGTTTAAGTGTGTTTGTGTGGGGGTAAGCATTGCCTACACAGATTAAGCAAAGTAGAAGCTAACTGAGTGTAGGAAACTGTAACAGGAGGTTAGCATTGCTTAGCTCCGCGCAAACACACACACACCCACTTACAACTGCTTTAAAGTGCCTTAATCTCTCTGTACCCAATGGCCTGTGTTCTGCCTAGCAACAAAATAAACAGCTTCTGCAAGGTTCGAACTCAGGACCCTGTACACCACGGTAGTTAACCACTAAGCAATCATAGCAATACATATAAATGAGGTATCAGCAAACTAATCCTCACCACAGGAAAATCAAACCAAACATGTCAACTGAATCTATGTACAGTGTGATGTTGTATAACCTGCCAAAGGACATAAATATGTGAACTTGAGTACTGCAGTAAGCATAGATTTGAGGTGTTATTGTAATAAAGTGTAGAAGTCCCCACGACCCCATACAGTGTATGTACACATGAATCACGGATACCAGACACATATATAACCTGTAATGAATAATAAATCACTGCCAAAAGGCAAATATGGTGCTAATTAACTATTAAGCAATGCTAACCGCAGCACAGCCCAACTTAATAAGTGTAAGCAATGTGTAGGGGAGCCAATTCAATCTGCCCAGTGGTATACCTCTTTAAGCACTGCCAACCTTAGGTAAGCAGGTGTGCCCATAGCTTAGCCTTTTCAAAACTGGCCAATCACGGAAAAGTGCAAGAAACTGGTCATATTTAAACCCCACAGGCAGGAATACTTCCCATAACTGGTTGTAGCTTCCTACTGCAGGCAGAATGGTTGGTGTGGGTGAAGGTACTCGATTTAGAGTGCAGCACTGGGGCATCCAGGAGTCAAAATTCATGGTATGGCTCCTGGTAAAACACCATGAGCAGAGACTACTGCAGGGCCAGTACCAGGGCTCGCAGTATAAAACAGAGGCCTGGGATAGTCCCGCCCTTGACCTCACCAGTGCCACAGGTATCCCCTGGACTGGTGAGCAGGTCAGGCACCACCATGCTGACCTGAAGCAGTGGAGGGAGGATGTACTGGAACAGTGGATCAAAGAGTCTCGGCAGATGCCTAATGCCCCAGTACTAATTCTACTAAGTAGTTAATAATTACCTAGCTTGTGTATACTATGGATAGGTATGGCCAAATATCACTGTATTTCTCTGACAGCTGCAGATGAGCGGGCTGCGAACCAGCAAGCCCATGATGTTAGGTTGCAAAGGCTGCATCGCGAGGCAGGTTAGTATTTTTCTGCATGTACTGTCATAACAAATAAATATAAGAGCCTTAGAAAGTGTCATACCAGTAGAAATAAATGTGTAATATTCTGTGAATAAAGGTATAATCCCTGGCGTGCTCCTGTTTACTCTTCTTTCATATGTTATTGAACTGTTACATACTATAAATAGTACTGTTGTATTAATCAGTGTTACCTACACTGTGGTATGCAGATAAAATGTGTATAAAAGTCTGTATAACAATGTTGGAAGTGCCAAGAAGTCAGTCATATTGTACAAGTGAGGGAGACTTAGATAGAAAACAGTAGAAAGCTTCACATAATTTCCCTGATGGCACAGTGTACTGTGATGTTAACTATAATTTTGTTGTTACACATAGCAGGGGGTTGAATCCTGGGAGTGCTAGTAATTTGTATGCATAATCATACCCCACAACTGTACATATATTGTTACAATGTTCAGATAGAAAGCTGTATGCATAATTACACCCAACAACTGTACAGAATTTGATAGAATATTCAGATAGAACGTTGTATGCATATTCATACCCCGCAACTGTTCCAATCTGTCCAGCATGTCCAGATAAATGGCCCACATCTCCAGCCTGGTACCCCGGTCCCTGGAAAAAGCAGTGTGATGATCCAAGAAATGTACTGATAGTCAAACGTATACATAGTCAGTGAATGCATATGAAAACAAACCTGTCATTCTAGCTCCTCACCCAAAGTGAATGAGAGCAATTATCAACACATGTTGCATTAACACCTGCATCTTGTCATGCCTGTATGTAAGACACAGGTCACATATATAATAATCTATAAACATGCCAGTGTACAATATAAGGTCATTGGGTAGTGTAATAATACATGTAAGGGACAGATCACTGCAGTGACTACAAATGTAGTGAAAACTACAAGGATATATTAGTTCTTAATTGAACTCTCTCTCTCTCAACCCTACTATATGTGCAAAAATAACTCAATGACACTCCTCAATCGATAGGTGTACACTCCAAACTTTTGTTGGGACATATGTCCCAATGGTTTATAAATATTCACATTTGTTTCTATGCATGTGCCATGTTAAAATACACCCATATTTTTGGCCTGTTGCCATCAATGAAACCTGCATGCTGTTGTAATGCCCACTGTTGTTCCATATATGCATGTGTTCTGCTTGCTCTGCTACTGTTTTAAATCTGGTGTTTTGGGTTAATGGGAATACCTATGCATGCTGTTATAACTAATCCTGAATGCTGTTGACTGTTACTAACCCATATCTGTCATAAACCTGCTGCAACATAGCTCATATGGGAAGGCTGGTCCTAGCGGACCCACCTGTCCCACATCAGCTAGCCATGGCACCGGGCACCAGCACGTCTGGGGCCCAGCCTGGGACCTCCTCCTCCATTGGCCCTGCGCCACCTTTGGGTGGAACCACTGCATGGGATGGGGCTCACCCCCCCATGAGAGTGCGTGGAGAGGAACCTGTCACCCATTGACATGTCCGGGCCGTGATGCGTAGGGAGCTCGATCTGGAGTTTTGAGACCAGCTATGCCAGCTTAAGGGCTGTGTGGCACAATTAGAAGGTGATCCTGCCCCTCCTACACAGCCCCCAGCACAGCCAGTTTTAGGGCTGTGTAGGTGCAGTGCTGATTGCCCATGGGTGGGGACTTCAGTCTCACTGTTTCCATTTGGGGACTCATGGGCTTGCGACTTCCAAACACCCCTCCCCATCCATGGTGTTTACCCCCACATGTGTCATATACCACCCCTGTATTCATCTTGTTTGTCTTGTCTGTTAACCTATCCAAGCTACCTCCCCAAATATACCTACTACCCCTCCCCAACATCCCAATCTCACCTGAAAAAAAGGGCAATCTGTTCCCACAAAACAACTCACCCCATACATAGCTATCCATTGCACACACATGTCCAATGGACACATGTAATCTGGTCTAATTGGCACCACAATGAATTTATGTTGTCCTCACCCCTCTCCCAGGAGTTTGAGGGTCCAAATCTACCTCCAAATCCAGTGTATGTGCACAGCTGTTGCCGTAGAAGAAATGGGCAGCTATGGACCTTTCCTACACCCTTCTTGCACATGCCTAGCTGTTTTCCCTACTGTCTTACCCTCTTTGTGCTCCTTTTTCACCACTTCCCTATCAACCCTTTTTTCTTTTCTTTTAAAGAAATTAGCGCGAGGGTAAGCGGGAGTAGCACTTTTAAGCAGCAGTAAGCAGGTTTCAGCCTGTTTGTGCAGGGGTAAGCTATGTCTACACAGGTTAAGCAATATAGAAGCTACATGACTGTAAGAAACTGTAACCGGCAGTTGACAGTGCTTAGCTCCGCGCAAATCCACTTACAACTGCTTTAAAATGCCTTAATCACTCTGTAACCAATGGGTCATGTTCTGCCCAGCAACAAAATAAACAGCTCTTGCAAAACTCAAACCAAGGACACTGCACACCCTGGACAGGGTGATTTACCACCAAGCCATGACAGCTACAAAGAAATTCCATGTTTTCACAAACATATCATCCAGTCCTGTCATACAACAGTACAGAGAATGTATACCAACACCTAGATGTCTGTGTGTGTAACTATATTAACATCTAAACAGATACAACATATCTATATATATATATATATATATATATATATATATATATATATATATATATATATATATATATATATATATATATATAAACATATATATATATATATATATATATATACATATATATCAATATATATGCAAATATATACATGCATATGCCTAAATTGATACATATATGTGTCTACACCTATATGTCTATATATACACAGCACATTACATATGTGTACGCAGATATATATCTATGTAGGTATATGTGGACATAGTTATATATATATATATATATATATATATATATATATATATATATATATATATATATATATATATATATATATATAGGTATATATGGCCATACATCTGTAGATAGCCATGACAGATTAACAAATACACATACGTCCACATGCACCGTTAATGGTGTTGAGAGGCCCCACACACTATACGTCTCGAACGAATAGGCATCCCCCTTACAGCCAAACACGTGCACCCTGCAATACACTACCGAGTACAGTCTGCCACCCATAGGAAATGTAATATGTGGAAGCCATCAACATCCCCATGGGTACAGATACACAGACACAGATATGCAGATACAGATATACATATACATATATATATATATATATATATATATATATATATATATATACAGATATACATATATATATATATATATATATATATATATATATATATATATATGCATGTGACTGCACATAAACAAGTAGATATATGTACAGTAAGATATATATGTAGAAGGTGCACACAATATGGAACAGCCACTATGCCTACAGTTAACACCTGAAAAATGGACACTGTATGGGCCATCCATGCAAATGTCAATCGTTGCCTGCAACATATACCCATAGAGAGGTCATAGGAAAGACACCACACACAGTTTTGTAGAAATGGGAACCTTTAATTGTGTACTATTACAGTTTTATATGCCATGTCATATAGCTGTTTAGACACTGACAACCATATAAACAGAGTACTGCAACTGTGAAACAGTTACACTAATACAGTAGTCTGGAAAGGTTCACAACTGCTGCTGTCCAGGCCAAGCCCTTCAAATTGTACAATAGTGGAGACAGACTGGGCCACAGGATACCACACAATCAACAGTATGTACTGCAGGTGTGCAGTTCAGCAGCCTCTATCTACAATCTGTACAAACTCAGTAGGTGGTAAAGACGTTATGTGATCAAATGGGTTGTCACTGTTACATAACAAGGCATAACTGACACCATCATGAGCACACTGACAAACAGAACAGTCTGTATGGCAGGAGGCAGTAGGCTTGCAGTATCCCAATTCATGTAAGTAATGTAAATATAGGTGAAGTATACGTTACTGTACATCCAGATACCTTGCGGCAGCTCACCCCTGATACCTCCACATTTTGTAACAGCCTACGTCATTTATGGTGCTCCCCACCTAGACTCAATAATACAGAGCCATATACCACTGTTACATACACTGGCCTCTGGAGTGCATAAGGGCACATGTATATTGCGTAGGTGATGCCCACACATATATGGCCCCAGCCCCACTGTATGTGTGGAGGATACAACAGCAGTGGACTAATGGCAGTGATGGCAGTGTGATATACTCACAGCCCACTACAGAACAACCCCTAACAGCATGACATATTTGCAAAGCTTGGTATGTAGATGGAGGACAGTGGCTAGAACACAGGGACATATGTGGAACACTGTTGCCATACACTAAGCAAGTTACTGGTGTTACAGGATAGTCTGCAACATACCCTTAGTCAGGGAATTGAGGTTAGAAACAGAAATGGATATAGAAATGTACTGATAGCACTCAACACACACACTGCCAGTGTAATATATGCCACAGGGCCTGTGTGGTGGACGGACAACACATGATAGGCATACTTCTGTCCAGCAAGAGGATGGGCCCACAGTAGTGAGCTATGCAGATAGACTGCATTCCAAGGTAAACTAGTATGTACACACACACACACACACACACACACACACACACACACACACACACACACACACACACACACACCCTGTAACACCAGTACTATACAAAGCATAACACAACTCTGCTCAGAGTCTGTCTGTCTGTAGTTCCTGATCCTCCTACAAATATGTGGCTGCCCTGAGTGTGCAGGTTCTTTTGTAAGAGGTATTGCTACCTGCTGTCTGTAACACTGATGCCCACACACAGGAAGGATGCCCATCACACAGGAAATGTAAAGGGACCACACCCACATGCTGTAGGGATTTATAGTGGGTGGTTGCCATGACAGTGGTAATTGGATGCAGTATACAGGTGAATTCATATATATATATAATATATATATATATATATATATATATATATATAGCTATCTGGATAAGTATATGTACATATATTTCCACCATATGTCCCTGCAGATGGGGGTTCCTCATATATATGGAACTGACATGGCAGGTATTGCGATATGTACGATAGCCATATCCAGACAAACACTGTTAAACCAACATTACTCCAAATGCAGTATAGTAGCACTTACAGTCTGTAGTCAGGTCAGGCACATCCCCCTCCTGTTTGTTGCCTGCTTTCCACAGTGTATGTTGTTAGAGGTAAATCCCCAATCCATCTGAGATGCTGTTTGCCAAACAACAGATCTAGTTCCTGCTCACAGTAAATGAAAAGGGCCAACACCACCATGATGTCCCTAGATATTGGAGTGCGTTTCCATGCAGATGGCTATGGGAATGTTACCACAGCTGTTCCACATGCAGTCAGCTAGGGGAGGGCTGCAATTCATGCAGAGGCCATCAGCTGATCATGAGCATCACTTAAAATACACATGCTGCTGCCTAAGCAAAGCAGGTGTGGGTCTCCATATCCACCAGAGATGGAGTGGGGGAGGCAGACGGAGACAAATACATGTCAGGGAGGGGTGGGAGAGTAAAACTGAAGCATGTTTGTGTCACACACCTACCAGCACAGGGTATTAAACCCCCCAACAACTATGTAGTGCTATCACAGTTCAATGCAGTTATTGGATGCACTGCATGGGTTACCTGCTGTGGAGCACTCAGAACATATATGTGATGGTGAGTGACATCTGCAACAGGAATATGTTAGATATATGGTAGGTGTCGTACATGTGCCCGTCCACATGAACAGGTGCCAGCATCAACACAGCCACACTCTCACAGGGACGCACACACACTGACACACTTGGCATGGCCAGGAGTACAAATCATCACTAGTGGGATTGACACAACACATCAATGTGCAGGTATCATAGGCACCACATGGGTCATACGGAGGTCATATGGGCAAAGATTATGAGGAGGTGCCAGACATCAGACAGCATGCTTCAGTATGCCCAGGGGGGTTGTAGTGAATGTGGATGTGGACATACACACCAAACAACACACACATGAACACACTGGGTGCCAGTACTGACATGCATGGGTGCATGTCTGCATGGGTGTGTGGTGGTCAACTGTGTCAGCAGGCTATACAAGGGTAGATGATGGGTATACCTTGACATCAGGCCACATGTCAATGGTCTGCATTGTGACTCAGGGCTGTCATTTCTGCATTTGCTCACACAGGTGGGTATTGTATCCCCATCCAGTCACCTGGGTGGCTATTGTGTGTGGCCAATGCTGTGCATCCCCTGCCATGTATGTGCTCCTTACTCCATAACATGGATGGTGTCTAGGATGTGCACACCTCCCACATGCATGCACAGTAACATGTGGAACTGTACCTGGGGTGTCTGCCCCATGTTCTGAACACAGATTATCATCAGATGGGCCAGTCTTGCCCACCTGTGGCAGGTACTGGTAAAGGGCAGCAGGTTTACCCTGCACCTACATTGATAGCATGCTAACAGCATTTTCTGCTGTTAGTGGCATCTGTCCATACAGGGCATGTTATCAGGCATGGTATGTCCATTATGGGTCACATGTGAAGGCACCACAGGTGGTGCAGGTGTCCACTGGGGAACATGGGGGAGGTGCACTCTCTGCATGTACGTGCATATTGGACAGATAGGCAGGGTGACATGTCCTCTGTAGCCCACTGCTATCACTCAATAGTTACTATTGGTGGCCAGTATGCAGTGTACTACCTACATATTGGCTGTTGCCTAGGCATGTGTGTGTATGAGACATGGGTTGAGAGTGTGCTCTGGGTAATACTGGGGTTGCTAACTGTGATTGTCTGGCCCTGATGTCACATGTATGGGTATGGCTTTGCACCCCAGCCTCTCAGCTATTTTACATCTGTTATCCCAGTATGGTTGACATTGTGATATATAGTAAGGCCACCATATAAGAAATATGCAAAACCCGCTCCACATTGGCCACACACTCACAACCACCTCTACAGAGGATACAAACACACACACACCTGTCATATGTGGGAGTAGAACCCCTACCTAACGAGTTTATTCCATTACAGCACTACACAGTTATAGTATGCGCCATGGACATCACTTGAGTACTCCTTCTCCAAAGGTCTATTTCACAATAAATGACATCAGCAGGATTACCAAAGTAGGGCATTTCAAATGTATTGCGAGTGAGTAGCTTAAAATGCATTGCTCCCTACACAGACAGTGAGACACACACAAAACATCCACAACTGACATGTGTGGGTATAGAACCCATGCCCCAGGTTGATCTCATACTACAGCATGGAGCTGTCATAAAATGACACCACGGGGATTACTAGGCAATTCCTTCCCCAAAGGTGTATTTCACAAGGAATGACATCAGCAGGATTGCCAAAGTAGGGCATTTCAAATGTACTGTGGGTGACTAGCCTATAATGCATTGCTCTGTACACAGATATTGAAACACACACAAAACATCCAAAACTACCATGGTTGGGGATGGAACCCTACCACAGTTTTAAATCACACTCCAGCAGTACGCAGTTGCCGGACATGCTACAGAGATTACTGGGCTACAATGTTCCCAGCGGTGTATTTCTAGGTGGGTGACCTCAGCAGCCTTGCCAAAGTTGAGTATATGAATTGCAAGGAGTGTAAGTACCCTAAAAAGCATTGTTGTCTATTCAGTCAGAGACACACACACACACACACACACACACACACACACACACACACACACACACACACACACACACACACACACACACACACAGATGTTCATTGTGTTTCACTGTTGCAGTCCTAACAAATGGGTTATCTGGTAGCCCTCGATCGGCCAGACAATCAAAGGTAAGTAAAAATGACATTGGCTGCCATCAGTTGTAAAGGGCATCTGATACAAAAAGGAGGCGGCCAACGTCACTTCCTTAGTCTTCCTTGCTATGAAGCCCAAAGGAGAAGCTTTTCATGCACAAATGCTGGTTGGCAGTTTACCTTTGTTGGTTTCCAACTACAAAAGTTGAAGTCTACTACAGGTAATTACCCCGTTGGGGATCCTCTTTTTTTGCCTTAACGAATGTCAGAAAAAGTTAATAATTGCCTTACCTGTGGAAAGCAGATTCCCCATAGAGAACCTCATGAGTGGCAGCTGAACAGAGCAGTCTTTTACAGCATCATTCAACATTGGGGCACACCTCATGTGGATCGTTTCTCCCAGGCAACCATCTGCTACCTCTCTTTTGCACCAGACAGCATCACAGCAGAGCCTGGAAAGTGGATGCTCTGTCCTTCTCTTGGATGTTGCTATCAGTTTACACCTTCCCTCCTCTTCCTCTTCTTTCCAGAGTATTATTGAAAATCAGGGATGAGTGACCAAGGACTATTCTCATAGCTCCGGACTGGCCCAGACAGCACTGGTATCCACTGCTTCATAGTCTCTCCCAAGTGTTTCCTTGGCATCTTCCTCTGAAGCCAGATCTTT
This sequence comes from Protopterus annectens, assembly GCF_019279795.1. Lineage (NCBI taxonomy): Eukaryota > Metazoa > Chordata > Ceratodontiformes > Protopteridae > Protopterus > Protopterus annectens. Next base: position 1,539,918,369 of record NC_056744.1, read on the forward strand.
TGGTTCAGGAAGGGGGAAACATTCTACATCCTCATCTTCAGTCTCTCCATTTGGCAGCATGGCTCATTGCATGACTCTGTCCTTTTCTTCTTCCCTTTCCCAGCAGAGGGAGGCCAGGAGGCCTAGCACTAGGAAGTCCTACGCTAGCAAATGGGAAAGGTTCTTTCATTGGATGCATGCTAGAGGGGAATCTTCTTCTCAGCCTCCCCTTCCTCTGATCCTGGAATATCTGGCTGATTTGCTTCAGGGTGGCCTTTCTTTTTCCTCTATCAGGATCCATGCTTCAGCCATTTCTGCTCATTGTTCTTTTGAACAACCAATTTTCTCTCATCCCTGATGAAAATGTTTCTCAGAGGTGCTTGCAACTTAAAACCTCCCTGAAGGGCACCTACTCCAGCCTGGGATCTTAATTTTGTTCTAGAGAAACTCACTCTTCCTCCTTTTTGAGCCGGCTGCCACCACACATTTAATGTTTCTCTCTTGGAAGACTGCCTTCCTCTTGGCTATAACTTCAGCAAAGAGGGTTTTGGAGCTGCAAGCTTTGATGGCTGTGGAGCCTTTTCTTATTTTCCATGCAGATAGGGTCTCACTGAGAACCAACCCCTCCTTTATGCCTAAGGTGGTTTCTAGCCTGACTCTTAATCAGTCCCTACACCTTCCTACCTTCTTTCCTAATCATTGAACTAGAGGTGAAAGGATCCTGCATTCTCTTGATGTGCACAGATTCAGGTTTTACCTGGACAGGACTAAAGACCTTCAGAAATCAGCACAGTTATTGGTCAATTTTACCCCTGGAACTCAGGGCAAGGCTATTTTTAAGCAAACCATTTCCAAGTGGATTGCACATTGTATCACCTTTTGTTATTCCTTTCATGGCAAGGTTCCTCCTCAAGGGATTAGGACCCACTCAACAAGCCTTTTTAAGGGGTGTCCCTACTAAAGATATTTTAGAGGCTGCCACATGGTCTTCTTTTCACACTTTCACTAAGCATTATAATTTGCCTCTGTTTTCCAGAGCTAGGGCAGGGTTTGCCACTGCTGTGTTGCAGGGCATTATCTCCAACCCTTGATTCTGTTGGTTCCTCCTCCCTTCCCTCTGGGCTTTGGTAATCAACCCATTTGTTAGGACTGCAACAGTAAAACACGATGAACATAGTACAGTTGTGTACACTTACCATAAATGTAGATGTTTGAGTGTACTTACTGCTGCAGTCCTGGTTTGCAGGGCATTATCTCCAACCCTTGATTCTGTTGGTTCCTCCTCCCTTCCCTCTGGGCTTTGGTAATTAACCCATTTGTTAGGACTGCAACAGTGAAACATGATGAACATAGTACAGTTGTGTACACTTACCATAAATGTAGATGTTCAAGTGTATTTACAGTTGCAGTCCTGGTTTCCCTCCTTCCTTCCCCCTTTTTGGTCTGCTTCTATTCTTTTTTCAAGAGGTACAGGCTAATTTGGATATTATTTGCCAATGTTGTTTTTGGTTTCAGCCTTTTTTCTGGGGACTTCTGATTGTTATGGCAAGAAAGACTGAGGAAGTGACATCGGCTGCCTCCTTTTGTATTGGACACCCTGACATCCTTTACAACCAACGGCAGCCGATGTTATTTTTACTTACCTTTGGTTTTCTTGCTGATCGAGGGCTACCGGGAGCTGGATAACCCATTTGTTAGGGCTGCAACAGTGAATACACTTGAATATCTACATTTATGGTAAGTGTACACAACTGTACTTTGCCAGGTCAGGGGTTAGAACACCTACCTAACTACTTCCTCACACTACAGCAGTACTCAGTTACAAGACACGCTGTGGAGATTACTGGGTTACAACTTTCTCAGAGGTTTATTTCTAGGTGGATGACATCATCAGCCTTGCCAAAGTTGTGTATATGAATTGTAAGGAGTGTGAGTACTCTAAAAAGCATTGTTTCCTACTCAGACAGGGACAGATGGAAATACACACAGTTGCCAGGTCTGGGGTTAGAACACCTACCTAACTACTTTATCACACTACAGTAGTATGCAGTTACAGGATGTGCAATGGAGATTACCAGGCTAAAGCTCTCCCAAAGGTGTATTTCACATTGGATGACCTCAGCAGGCTTGTCATAGTAGGGCTATAGGGAGGGCTGTGTGTGCATGGGCCATAACCCATTCATCTAGGGGTTGACACGCCACATGCGGGCACACATAGGGTTATATGTCACAGGTACATGTACACAGCTACTAGATGACTACTTCCTTGTACAGTCATGCTGCACAGCTGGCATGTACACCACATAGTCTGTAATGCTGTCGGATACTGGTGGCTAGTATCTGCAGTGAGTGGCATCTGCACCTCGTGTTTGGGGCCCTTTGTCTGTGTGCTGGGTGGGACAGGCCTGGATGGCTCCTTGTCACAGTGACTCTGTTCCTCACATTTATGTACGTCTACCTTTGGCTTATTTTAGTGTGTTGTCCTGACATATATGTCTGTATTCCTATCCACTGTGTGTGCAAGGCGTAAGTGGTGCATACTGACAAGTGTCTGCACTAACAACTGCAATTGCCAGATATGTCTGGTCCACTGGTGTTTGCAGTCATGGCCTTCATGTGTTTAAGTGTGTGAGCATGCCAAAGTATGACCTTTCAGTATGCCTTCATTTCTCTAAGTATGTGAGCATGCCCAGTATGGCTGTCTGTATTGTATTTGTAGATCGTGTCCAGGTGGTTTGTGCTGTAGTGATGACCTTTGTGTTGTACACCAACAGGTACCATGCTTTCTCTGCAGGGTATCCATCAATCATTTGGCTTTGACTTTTACTACATTTCTGCATAGCAGGGGGGGGCACACCTGACTGTTTCTACATTTCTACAAAGGCATGGGGAGCACACCTGACTGTTATTAGATTACTATGTAGGATGGGGGGACACACCTGACTATTTCTACATTTCTACACAGGGTTGGGGTCACACCTGACTGTTTTTACATTACTATGTTGGATGAGGGGGGCACATGTGAAACATGTACACATTCGCTATGACCATACTGGTATGTCAGGTACTCCATTTCATTCTGTATTGCTAGCTATCACGCTGACTAGAGACATACCAGTGTACTACAGACAATGGCTTTGGTTGCCCTACATATTATTGTCTGACTTCCTACCCTTCAGAACTAACATCCCACTGCCTGCCCTGCTGTGGTCAGTCTGTGTAGGCCTGGGTGGGGGTTAACCATAGCCATCATTCTGGGGCCATGGCACAGGCTCTGTTTGGGTTTGTCTACACCTGTCCTGCTGGCTGAGACTGTTGTTGGGCATGTCAACCATCCTGACTGGATAAATTTCTTTGTAGCCATTGATAGCAGTGGGGGGGGGGGGATAGATTCAGCTCATCACTGACATCCTGTCTTGCCTTATATAAGTGACGCATTTTGAGTTATCTTTGCTTAATATCAGAGCTTTGGCCGGCTAACGTCTACCTGAAATCAGCTGGACATATATATGAATTTAAGTACACTTTTATCTGCTCTTTTGCATAAAGTACTGTATTTAATTTATTTATTTGTATTTTCACTGAATATTAACTCAACTGAATTTGTGGCTGTCTCTCTACAGAGTACTTTTTAGAATTTCTGTGTAGCCATTGATAGCAGTGGGGAGTAGTTTCAGCTCATCACTGACATCCTGTCTTGCCTTATATAAGTGGTACATTTTGAGTTATCTCTGCTTAATATCACAGCTTTGGCCGGCTGACATCACCTGAAATCAGCTGGACGTATAAGTGAATTTAAGTACACTTTTATCTGCTCTTTTGCATATAGTACTGTATTTAATTTATTTATTTGTGTTTTTCACTGAATATTAACTCAGCTGAAGTTGTGGCTGTCTCTCTACAGAGTACTTTTTAGAATGTCTGTGTAGCCATTGAAAGCAGTGGGGGGTAGTTTCAGCTCATCACTGACATCCTGTCTTGCCTTATATAAGTGGTAAATTTTGAGTTATCTCTGCTTAATATCAGTGCTTTGGCTGGCTAACATCTACCTGAAATCAGCAGGATGTATAAGTGAATTTAAGTACACTTTTATATGCTCTTCTGCATATAGTACCGTATTTCATTTATTTATTTGTGTTTTTCACTGAATATTAACTCAACTGAAGTTGTGGCTGACTCTCTACAGAGTACTTTTTAGAATTTCTGTGTAGCCATTGATAGCAGTGGGGGTAGTTTCAGCTCATCACTGACATCCTGTCTTGCCTTATATAAGTGGTACATTTTGAGTTATCTCTGCTTAATGTCAGAGCTTTGGCCGGCTAACATCTACCTGAAATCAACAGAGCGTATAAGTGAATTTAAGTACACTTTTATCTGCTCTTCTGCATATAGTACTGTATTTAATTTATTTATTTATATTTTTCACTGAATATTAACTCAACTGAATTTGTGGCTGTCTCTCTACAGTTAGTTCCCCACCCATCCACCCTGTTCTTGTTTTGGTATTAATGTTGGTGGCTTTGAAACTGCCCGCCCCTCTTGTAGATTTGTATTTGGATACTCCTTCTGGGCCCATCTCATTTGCTCACTCAGTTGAGTGCAGTGAGATCATTTTCTAATTTCAGGCACTCCTAATTTGTACAAAGAGAGCATTTGTGAAGGACAACCCCTGTAGCCTCTTAATCCTGCTCTGTTCCTTCCCTCAAAAAAAAAAAAAAAAATATATATATATATATATATATATATATATATATATATATATATATATATATATATATATATATATATATATATATCTTATTCATCTGCGCTTACTGTAACTGTCTTAGTATCTCTTCTGCGTGCTGTTATCTGTTCAGTCGCTTTTACTCTGCACTTATTACTGCTTGTTAGTAGCCTTCTAATTTACTGTCTTCTGCACTTGTTTTTTAGTCATTTGTTAATTTAATTGCATTTATTTGAACTGTATTTGCCGTAGTGTTGTTACACACTCGGGTGTGCTGGCCTGCACTACAATTTGAATTGTATTTACTGCTGTTTTAGCTGCTTTTTTGTAAAAAAAAAAAATTCTAAGCTTGTTTCCTGCCTTTCCTGTAACTAGTCAAGTCCAGATACAGACTTGCTGTATCCAGGACTGTTGGTAAGCTTCTGAGCCCCCCAATCCTTTCTGTGTTGGAGGGAAGCCTTCTAGCTTATACGTGGGAGTGGTAAGCACTAGGTAGCCTATCTACCATGGGAAGAGTGGATTTTGGCCCTGAAATTGTAGTTCATTGGCCGTTTGGGCAGTTTTTCCATATCTTTCTACTTTGTGGTTAAATGCCCGTTTTGCGTTTGGTCCCCACCTTTCCTATAACTAGTGTAATCCAGGTACCGATTTGCTGTATCCAGGACTGTTGGTAAGCTTCTGAGCCCCTCAAACCCTTCTGTGTTGGAGAGAAGCCTTCTAGCTTATCAGTGGGAGTGGTAAGCACTAGGTAACCTATCTACCACAGGAGTAGTGGTTTCTGGCCCAGAAATTATAGTTTATTGGCCGTTTGGGAAGCTTTTCCATCTCTTTCAACCTTCTGATTTAAAAGCCTGTGTTTGTGCTTGCTTCCTGCCTTTCCTGTTACTAGTCTAGTCCAGGTACAGATTTGCTGTATCCAGGACTCTTTGTATGCTTCTGAGCCCCCCAAGCCTTTCCGTGTTGGAGGGAAGCCTTCTAGCTTGTCAGTGGGAGTGGTAAGCATCAGGAAGCCTATCTACCACAAGAGGAGTGGTCCCTTGCCCAGAAATTGTAGCTATTGGCTGTTTGAGCAGTTTTTTTTCCCATCTCTTTCAACTTTCTGGTGTGAAAGCCACACTTGTGCCTGTTTCCCACCTTTCCTATAACTAGCCTAGTCCAGTTACAGAGTTGCTGTATCCAGGATTGTTAGTAAGCTTCTGAGTCCCCAAGCCTTTCTGTGTCAGAGGAAAGCCTTCTAGCTTATCAGTGGGAGTGGTAACCACTAGGTCACCTATCCTCTATGGGAAGAGTGAGATTTGGCCCAGAAATTATAGTTTTTTGGCCATTTGGGCAGTTTTCCAACTCTTTCAACTTGCTGGCTTAAAAGCCTACATTTGTACTTGTTCCTCGCCTTTCCTGTAACTAGTCTAGTCAAGGTACATGTTTGCTGTATTCCAGGACTCTTTGTAAGCTTCTGAGCCCCCCAAGCCTTTCTGTGCTGGAGGGAAGCCTTCTAGCTTATCAGTGGGAGTGGTAAGCATTAGGTAGCCTATCTACCACAAGAAAAGTGGTTCCTGGCCCAGACATTGTAGCTATTGGCCATGTGGGCAGTTTTTTTCCATCTCTTTCAACATTCTGGTTTAAAAGCCACACTTGCGCTGGTTTCCCTCCTTTCCTGTAACTAGCCTAGTCCAGATACAGAGTTGCTATATCTAGGACTGTTGGTAAGCTTCTGAGCCCTGCAAGCCTTTCTGTGTTGGAGGAAAGCCTTCTAGCTTATCAGTGGGAGTGGTAAGCACTAGGTAGCCTGTCTACCATGAGAGGAGAGGTTCTTGGCCCAGAAATTGTAGTTTACTGATGATTTGGACAGTTTGTCCATCTCTTTCAACTTTCTGGTTTAAAAGACCACATCTGCACTTGTTTCCCATCTTTCCTGTAACTAACCTACTGGGTAGCACTAGAAAGCCTTAAACTGATACAAGCCTTCTAGCTTAGGAGAGAGACTTTGGAGTGATTAAGTATCAGTTTTCTGTACCTTCTTGCTGTACTTAATTGTTTTCCAACTAAACGCAGATTTTCCAGCGTTTATTGTGATTTAAAAGCTTGTTTGTTTCACATATTGTACTTATTTGACTGCCTGCACTTTTAAAAAGTTGTTTTTTGTTTAAATAATTTGTTTAGCTGTTGTAGGCTACACACTAAAGTGCGCTAGCATTTTCTGATCATTTGTAGCATTTAAAGCTGTTTTAGGTGTGCCTTATCTTTAAAAAAAAAAAAATCCTTGTTTCCTGCCTTTCTAAGCTAGTATAGTCCAGTTTTCAGGCTAGTGCTGAATTCAGGGCTGTGTTACAAGTTTCTGTGTTTGCCCATACCTTACTTGGATAGAAGGAAGTTTCTCTGTTCACCTGTGAGTGAGGGGAGCTTTGAGCAACCTATCTGTCCCTGGAGGAGTGGTTCCAGCCCAGAAGTCAGTAGTTTATTGGCCATTTTGGGGTAATTTCTCTCTCTTTCATTTCCCTACTACAAAACTACATTTGCACGGTTTTGTGCACCTGGCAGTGCCAGTTAGCTACAGTTAAATTATTCCCGGCTCCACTAAGTCTCCTCTTCAGTTTTTCCCTTGAAACTAGTCTAACTCTCACCCTAAGCACTCAAAAAGCATCTTACAGCCCAGCACTTCCTCAGACCTAATAGCAAGCACTAATATACCCTGACACTGATTGCCCAGCAGGGCAAGGCTCTTTATTCACCCCTCACCAACCAAGCGACTAAGCAGCTCACCCTACTATTCAGGTATGACCAAAGGGGAACTTCAGGTGCAATCTCCAGTCCAGCTGGTAAATCTGCGTATCCTGAGGCAATGTTACAACTATCTCATGTACACAGACAACCCTCTCCTCCTACCACAAAACACTAACATATGCGAGAGATGCAATTATACAGCCAAACTGGAAGCTAAGCTATCTCCACCCAAGACTGGAACAGACAGTCAAGAGGAGAAGGTTAACACCTGCACCACAACTCCAGCCGCACACACAGACCTACTAAAACAGCACTGGCAAAAAATACACATAAATACACAAAATCATACTCGGAGGCTCTAAATAAAAACCTGCAAAAGCATCAGAGATCTCCAAAGCAGACACCCAAACAACATGCACTTCCCATCACAAACCAGAAAACACATAAAACACAAAATCAGTGTGCCGCACAATCACAGCCCTTAAGGCGAAATAACATATCTAACACACTAGTAATAGGTGACTCTATAGTCAGGCACACTGACGTCCCACTCACTAGGCTGGACAAGAAGAAGGTTACTATTAGCTGCCTGTCGGGAGCCAGAATCTGCCACATAACACAAGCACTCAGGTCACTCCAGAACAAGTACAAATATGACTCTGTCATTGTTCATGTTGGTGTGAATGACCTGGGACGTACCTCCCTGGAATACATGAAAAGAGACATGGAAGAGCTCTCTGATCATATAGCCCAGGCTGGTATGACCCTGACCCTGAGTAGCATCCTGCCTTCACCAAGAATGATACCTCAGTATAAAGAAAAAATTATCGATTTCAACAATTGGCTAAGTTTCTGGTGTCATTCAAAGGGGATCCAGTGTCTGTGAGCCTGGGATGACATGCTCAACAAGCTGCGTTGCTTCGCAAGAGATGGCTTGCATCTGTCACCCCTAGGCTTTCAAATACTGGCCAAGGGTCTTGCTGCCCCCATAGTTCCTTTTTTAGGTAAGGCTCAAAAGTCAAACCCACCTCTGTAAACAGCACAATTAACAAAAAACTGAGGGTTATGCTACTCAACGCCAGGAGTTTGAATCTCAAAATGCATGCACTCGAAGCACTCCTCAGTATGGAGAACATCGACATCTGTGCAGTAACTGAAACCTGGTTCAAGGCTCCAGAGAGCACCCCAGCACTACTGGGCTAAAACTCATACCGCACGTTTTGGCCACAGAACACTGACTGAAACACAAAAGGAGGGGGTGTATCCATATTCATCAAGGATACCTACATCTCCAGGTTAGTGGCATAGCATGATACCTCTGAGATCATCCATGTGCAACTAACATCGGGCAAATCTGCAATGCAAATTGTGGCCTGCTACAGATCACCCTCCATGACCCAGGACCACCACTCCACCTTTCTGGAGACACTGGAAAACATGAAGGTCCTACCAAACAGCCTGATACTGGGTGATTTCAATTACCCTACCATTCACTGGGAAAACTACTCAAGTACAAATTCCCAGGCCCAGCGCTTCCTGGAATTCATCAACTCAAACACCCTGGATCATCTGGTAAACTCCCCTACCAGAGGTGAAAACATATTGGACCTGGTCATCACCAACATGGGCAACAAGTGTTCCATACCGGAGGTCAACCCATCATTGGTTAGATCAGACCATAAACTAATCACTCTGGATGTCCACACCCCACCACCACCCCCAACTAAGGAAACCACAGTAAAAAGCTTTTCTAAAGCAAACTTCACTTTACTTAAGACAGAGGTGGTAAGTTTCACAGCCCCCACGCTAAAGGATAACGCTGCCCAAGATGCAGAAACCTTTACAAATGCACTCTATGAGCACCTACAAGGATGCATGGATCATGCCATCCCTAGCAAAACCAAGACTCACTCCTCTAAGAGAAGGAAACCACTTTGGTGGACCCCTGCAATAAACAGGCTATACAATAGAAGGAGGAAACTAGTTCAGAAAAAAAGCAAATCCCAAGAAGGAAAGACATCCCTGATCAGTATCAGTAAGAAACTGAGGTCCCTCATGAAATCATCCAAGGCTAACTTCAAAATAAAAAATAGTCAAGGATTCAAAAGATAACCACAAAGCCTTCTTTAGCTATGTTAAGAATCTAAGTGGCAACTTGCAGATATGCACTGAACTAGTGCAAAATAGCACAAAATATACTGAACCTACTGATATTGCCAACATCCTGGCAGATAGAGTCAGTGCAAACTTCACCCCCCTCTCACCTCCAAAAGGACCCACAACAATACCGGAAAAGTGTAGTGTCCCAAAAATCACAGACTCACAGGTGAAAACAGCCCTTTCAAAAGCCAAAAACACAGCGTCAATGGGACCAGATGGTGTCCCAGGCTGCATCTTGCATGAACTACAGAACAAACTAACCCCCACCTAAACACGCTGTTCTACCTCAGCCTCTCCACAGGCTACATGCACATATAATGGCACACAGCAATGGTTATTCCTCTCCACAAAGGAGGGGCCACAACTGACCCTGGTAACTATCTCCCCATAAGCCTGACTAGCCTGGTCTGCAAGTCTATGGAGTGCATCATCATGGAACTCATTAACAAAGACATTGGGAACTTCCAAACACTTGATCCGACCCAGTTCGGCTTTGTTAAGGGCAGATCATGCCTACTAAACCTGGTTGACTTCTTTGAGACAGCCACCAAGGCCATAGACGAGGGAAAAGTGGTTCACACAGCCTACCTTGACCTCGCCAAGGCTTTTGACACCATTCCCCACTCGGGTATTACAGAAAAACTCACCAGCCTGAACATAAACCCCTATGTCACGAGATGGATTGCCAACTGGCTTACGGACAGAACTCATACAGTAAGAATAGCGGGCTCCAGGTCCGACTCTAAACCAGTCACAAGTAGTGTCCTGCAAGGCTCGGTCCTGGGACCCCTACTGTTTGGCATATACTTCTCAGATGTACAGGCAAACACAGGAGGACTATGGCTAACCAAGTTCACCGATGACTGCAAACTGGGAGCCGTAACTGACTCTCAGGCTGACACGGACATCCTCCAAAAGGGCCTTACTGAGACAGACACCTCATGTCAAAGTCATGGCCTCAAGCTAAATGCCAGAAAAATGCATAGTCATCCCATTTGGGAAAAACAACACACCCACGAATTACCACATAGGTGGCAGCCCCCTTAATACAGAAGATGTAATAAGAGATTTGAGGACCCAGGTAGATAGTAATCTCTCCTTTGATAATCATATTGCCAAAGTAGTTAGGAAATCCTTCTATGTGGCCCATCTAATTACTAAAGGGTTCACATCTAGAAATAAAGAGGTTATAGTGCCCCTCTACTCATCACTCATTAGACCCATCATAGAGCACAATGCCCCATTTGGGATGTACCTCACAAGACACTTCCAACAGCTGGAAAGACCACAAAAGTACCTCACCAGGAGGATTACTGGTCTAAAACATATGTCCTATGCAGCCCAACTGAAAAAACTCTGGCTGTACTCAGTGGCATATCGCTTACTCAGAGGTGATCTCTGTCTGACTTACAAAGCCATGTCCAACTCAGAATTGATGGACACCACCTAAAGAAATCCAAGTCACTGCGAGCCATGCACTCTAGTGAGCTAAACCTCACCACAACAATAAATTGAACATGCTGGAGGGATAGATTCCTGTCACAGAGACTCCCCATGCTTTGGAAAAAAAAAATCCAAATTACATCAGGCAGAGCCCCTCACTAACACTCTTCAAGAGAAACCTTGACGAGTGGATGGGTAACAGAAAATACACCCCTGGGATCACTTCGTTGGCTCTGCTTGACAGAGGATCAGTTAATGAATCAATGGGATGGTGAAAGCTGACACACTCTGGCTAGGCTTATAAATGCCCTCGGGCAGATAGCCTAGTACCTACCTATGAGCCTATATGAACACACATGTTGCACAGCACATTTCCTGCAGTGGGTTTTTTCACCCTGTGTAGTACTGGCTACTATGGTGGCTCCAGTATGTGTTACAGATGTCATTCTGCCACTATGGGTATCTACTGTCTGCTGCCATAACATTCAGCCACCAAATTCCCTTGCATGCTCACATCCATACCATAGCTACAGGTAACAACACTTTCTACTCCATTTGGCAATTGGTAGGTTGATTGACTTACCTTGCGGGTGTGCCAGACTTGCGGATGGTGCTGGATGGCTGCCTATGTTGGATGCATATCGTACACTCCCTATACATGGTTGAGCACAGGTAGTGTCATATTTTGCATCCCTTTTACTGTATGTGCAAGTCAGAGAGAGGTGTCATTCCATGGGTCACTACAGTGTCAGTGCATGTGCTATTCGTTGCCACTTTGCCAAGGTCAGGGCATACTGGGCATGCCTCCTTCTGCCTACTGGGGCAGGCTCAGGCTGTTCCTCCTCCTGGTCACTCTGTGCCTGTGTAGGCCTTGGCATTGGGGGGAGCGCTGTGTGGCCCTGCCCCATGCTGTTCCTGCTGCAGCTGTTTCCACAGGATCATATTGTGTAGCATAGCACATACCATAACAATTTGGGTACATGTAGCTGGTGGGGGCTGGAAAGAAGCCCCTGCTATCAAGCATGCTTTAACGTGCTTTAGCGCGAATTAGTGCGGAGTTGCCACTAGAGCAGCATCGGGCAGCGCCAATTAAACAAGGTTAAACTCTTTCTGGCTCCAGAAAGTCTGTTCTTCAATTTTTCCCTTAGAACTGCTCTGTTAGGAACCTAAACAGTTTACACCTTCACTAAAAAGTGCAGCACTTGTTCCAAATAGCTTTTTCTTCTCAAAAAGTTCAGCACTTGTCTTATAAGCATATCCCTTGTCTTATAAGCATTCTCTTTGCAGGTCAAGCACTCCTATATTATACAAATCTCTCACTAGCAAAACCCCCCAGGAGTGCCCACTTCCCTGCTAAGCCCACTACTTTTCTCTCATACCAACTCATAATTCTTTCTAGCATGTCGAAGGGTCAGATGCTGGCATCCTCTCCTGCCCAGTTGGTGAATCTGGGAATTCTGAGACAATGTTACAATTGCCTCATGTACATGGACAACCCTCTCCTCCTCCCACGTAACACTAACACTTGTGAGAGATGCAGCTATTTAGCCAGACTGGAGGCTGAGCTCTCTCAACTCAGGACTGGCAAGACCAGGCAGGAGGAGAAGGCAACTACACACACCACAATACCAGTCTCACATAACTCAACCACACCACTGAATCAAACACATAAACACACTAAGACATACCGAGGCTCCGGTAAAAATTTACCTAAACAGCAGAGGCCTCCAAAGCAGACACCCAAGCAACTGCAAACTCAATACACCACACAAACAACACATAAACAACAAAATCAGTGTGCAAAGCAGTCACTGCCCTTAAGGCCAAATACAACACCAAACATACTTGTCATAGGTGACTCCATAGTCAGACACACTGACGCCCCGCCACCAGACTGAGTAAGGAGAAGGTCACAGTAAGCTGCCTGTCGGGCTAGAATCCGCCACATAATGCAAGTACTCAGGTCTCTCAACAGCAGGTACAAGTATGACTCAGTCATTGTCCATGCTGGTGTCAACGACCTGAGACGTACCTCCTTGGACTACATGAAAAGAGACATTGAGGAGCTCTCTGATTATGTAGCCCAGGCAGGTATGACCCTGACCTTGAGCAGTATCCTACCTTCACCTAGAATGATGCCACAATACAGTGATAAGATGATCAGCTTTAATAATTGGCTTAAATTCTGGTGTCATTCAAAGGGGATCCAATGTCTGTCTGCCTGGGATGACATGCTGGACAAGCCATGCTGCTTCGCAAGGGATGGCTTGCACCTGTCACCCCTAGGCTTCCGGATATTGGCAAAGGCTCTTGCCACCCCCATAGTGCCTTTTTTAGGCAAGGCTCAAATTCTAAACCTACCAGCCTAGAACACAAAAAGGAAAAACTAAGGGTAATGCTGCTCAATGCCAGAAGTCTCAATCTCAAGATGCACGCTCGAGGCCCTTCTCAGTATGGAGAACATCGATGTCTGTGCTGTGACAGAAACCTGGTTCAAGGCTCCTGAGAGCACCCCAGCACTATCAGGTTTCACCTCATATCATGCTCCGCCCCAAAATCCGGACAACACCAAGAAAGGGGGTGTCCATATTCATAAAGGACACCCACACCTCAAGGTTGGTGGCAACGCATGCATCGGAGACCATCCAGGTGCAATTAACCATAGGCAAGACTGCTCTGCAATTTGTAGCATGTTACAGGCCACCCTCTCAAACTCAGGAACCTCACATGGCGTTCCTGAAAACATTGGAGGGGATAAATGTATCTCCAAACACCATCATACTAGGTGACTTCAACTACCCTAATATAGACTGGGAACACTACTCAAGCCCAAACACTATAGCCCAAAGGTTCCTGGAGTTCATAAACTCAAATGCCATGGAACAACTAGTCACCATCCCCACAAGAGGAGAAAACATACTTGATCTCATCATCACGGACATGGGATCTCAATGTTCAACACCGGAAGTATACCCCTCACTGGTGAGATCAGATCATAAACTAATCTCGCTGGAGGTCCTCATCCCGCCCCCACCTGAAATAAAAAAGACCACAGTGAAAAATTCTCAAAAGCCGACTTCACACTTCTAAAAACTAGTGTGGTCTCCTTTAAGGCCCCTGAGCCAGTGGTAAACATTACTCAAACCGCTGAATCACTTACAAATGCCTTCTACCAGCACCTACAGGACTGCATGGATCAGGCAATCCCAAACAAAACTAAGACTCTTTGTACCAAAGGCAAGCGTCCAGTCTGGTGGACCCCAGCCATAAACAAGCTCTACAACAAAAGGAGGAAGCTACTACAAGATAGAGCAAAATCCTTGAAAGGTAAGACACCTTTGATCATTATAAGTAAAAACTAAGAGCTCTCATAAAATCATCCAAGGCAAATTTTGAGAGAAAAATCGCCAAGGACTCAAAAGACAATCATAAGGCCTTCTTTAGCTATGTTAGAAACCTAGGAGGAAACTCCCAGATATGCTCAGAATTAGTTCAAAATGATGTGAAGATTACTGAACCTACACACATTGCCAACATACTGGCTGACAGGTTCAGTGCAAACTTCTCCCCCAAAAGGAGAGATATCTATACCAGAGGATTGTAGCCCCCAAACATCTCCAACGCCCAGGTGAGAACTGCTCTCTCCAAAGCAAAAACACAGCATCCATGAGACCGGATGGTGTCCCCGCTGTGTGCTCCACGAACTCAATGAGGAATTAAACCCGCAGTTAGGACAGCTGTTTAATCTTAGCCTCACCTCAGGATACATTCAAGGAGTGGCGACGGCGACTGTGGTCCCACTTCACAAGGGGTGCCTCCACCGACCCTGGAAATTACCCCCATTAGCTTGACAAGCCTTATCTGCAAAGCCATGGAGAGGATCATAATGGAACTCATAAATAAAGACATAGGGAACTTGCAGACTTTGGATCCAACCCAGTTTGGCTTTGTCAAAGGCAGATCATGCCTTTTAAACTTGGTTGACTTTTTCGAGACAGTCACCAAGGCCATTGATGAGGGAAAGGCAGTCCATACAGCCTACCTCGACCTGGCAAAGGCCTTCGACACAATACCCTACTCAGGTATCATCGAAAAACTCATCAGCTTGAATGTAAACCCATACATCACAAGATGGGTTGCAA
Organism: Protopterus annectens; assembly: GCF_019279795.1. Taxonomy (NCBI): domain Eukaryota; kingdom Metazoa; phylum Chordata; order Ceratodontiformes; family Protopteridae; genus Protopterus; species Protopterus annectens. The sequence continues at coordinate 1,539,933,540 of NC_056744.1, forward strand.
ACTGGCTAAGTGACAGAACCAACAAAACAAGGCTGGAATGCAGGAATACCAAAGAAACAAACAAACGTAGGCAGAAAAGAATTTAATATATCACAGCAAAGCTTTCGGGTGAAACCCTTCTTCAGTACTAACAATCATTCAAACAAAAGCAGCTTGCTTTAAATAGGAGCAGAAACAGTCACATGATAGCAGCCAAAATCACATGACTGACAGACACAATATAATGTAACATATAACATAATAGACAGTGACAGAAGTGACAGAACCCACAGGGTCAGAGTTGCTGGAGCCATGTCAGACTCAAAGCCTGTCACAAGTGGTGTCCCACAGGGCTCAGTCCTGGGTCCACTCTTGTTCGGCATCTACTTTTCTGAAGTACAAGCAAACACAGGAGGGTTATGGCTGACAAAGTTTGCAGATGACTGCAAACTGGGCCATAGTCGAAACACATCTGACACAGATATCCTTCAGAAGGGCCTCACAGAAACGGATAACTGGTGCCAGAGCCATGGCCTAAAGTTAAACGCCAAGAAATGCATAGTCATACCCTTCGGGAAAAACAAGGTTACCCCTAGCTACCATATAGGTGGCAATCCACTGAGCACAGAAGAAGTCATCAGGATCTGGGGACCCAGGTTGACAGTAGCCTTCGCTTGACACTCATGTTGCTAAAGTAGTTAGGAAAACCTTCTACATTGCCCACCTGATCATGAAGGATTCACATCTAGATCAAGGGAGGTCATCGCCCCTGTACTCATCACTCATTAGACCTATGATTGAGTACAATGCCCCATTCAGAATGTATCTGACCCGACACCTGCAGCAGCTGGAAAGGTCCCAAAAGTTCCTCACCAAAAGGATAAAGGGTCTCAAAATATGTCTTATGCTGCCCGACTGAAAGAACTCCAGCTCTATTCAGTCTCATACCGCTTGCTCAGAGGTGACCTGTGCCTGACATATAAGGCCATGTCAAACCCAGATTTGATGAATATGCTTCACCTCAAAAAATCTAGATCCCTCAGAACCACAAGGGCGGGAGACTTAAACCTTGACACGGTTATTAATAGAACATGCTGGAGGGACAGATTCATCACCCAGAGACTCCCTATGCTGTGGAACAAAATCCCGGTACATGTGAGGCAGAGCACTTCGCTGGCCTTGTTCAAGAGGAATCTTGACCAATGGATGGGAGATCGCAGATATACCCCAGGGATTACTTCAGTGTCACTGCTTGACAGAGGCACAGCAAAATAATAGGCATAGTTTTATTCAAACTAAAGGGGTGGCGAAAGCCACATAACTATGGGCTAGGCTTATAAATGCCCTTGGGCAGATAGCCTAGTATGAACCTATGAACCTATGAACCTATGGTGAATTCTGCAAGGCTCCATCAGATGTGTCCAGACACCGGAACCATGACCTGAGCATCCCAAACACACACTCTATTATATGTCTGGCCTGTGCATGTGCCTCATTATGGCATTATTGTTCAGGTGTGTGTGCATTTCTGATGGGTGTCATCAGTCATGGCTCCAGTGTGTACCAAGCATCCCCCACTAAGTGACCGTAGGGGATGTCCCCACTAGAAAATCTCTGGTACAACTGCATCAGATGCCATATGTGGGAATCGTCATAGCTTCCAGGGCAGCCAGCACACACATTCATTATAATTCCCTGGGCATCACAAATGACCTGGAAGTTGATGGAGGGGATGCCCCTGTGGTTGATGTAGGCCCTAACCTGCTCAGCGGGTAGTACTTTGATGCATATGTGTGTGCAGTCTATAGCACCCATTACTCCAGGGTATTTTGCTATTTGGTGGAAGAGAAGCATATTGCTGGGCATGTGCTGACATGTCATCCAGGAACTGGTGGAATACTCTGGATGCTGATACCTGTGAGATCCCCGTGTTATCCCCAGTTATGCTTTGGGAGGTACCTGTGGCTAGTATACCTAGGCCTACACATACCTTGGTATCCACTGGGATGGGTTCCCCTCGGCCAGTTTGGTGTGTCAGGTGTGGCCGGCACGGCCCAACAATTTGCTGTAGGAGGTCTCTGTCCACCCTATAGCACACCACTATCTCCAGCTCATGTAGCCCCTGGTAGGTTACCCTGGGTCTGTACACTCTTCTCTGTCTCCTCACTGTGGGTTGTTTGGCACCATTCACATCCTCACCACCCTCAGCCTCTTGCACATGTTGTTCTATGTTGCCTGCTGCAGCCCTTCTCATTTTGTAGGTTTGTTTGTTAAAATTTCCCCGCTTGTATACACCAGTGGTGTAGAGTGTGGGAAAAACCAGAGGGGAAGGTGTTTGCTTAGTTAATAGTAGTGTTCTGGGCTGGGCTGGTCTGCTGTCTGTGTAATTGGCTGATTCTGGTACATTTCACCTGCCAGCTAAGCTAGTTCTCCTTGATTACTTTCCTACTGCTGTTTTCCCTTCCCATTGCCTTCCTGTTTAAGCTTGTGTGCACGCCGTGCAAACAGAGTGCTCAAATGTGCACAGTGATGCTATTTCTTGGTTTAACTTTTTTTTTCTTGTTATAAAGCCCAGTGCGTTGCGCGTACACCTACTTAGGTGTTGTAAAAAGTGTTAGGCAGGTTTAAACACCCCCCCCCAAGATTAGCTGTGCTAAACTAGGAGCAATCCCAAGCCACAGGGCTCCAATCCGCTTACAGTATGCCTGACACCCCCCCCCAATGTCACCTATATCCTAGTCTTGCACCCAGCTATTCATACTCTTACACTGTTGAAACCTGCCTCACACCCTGAGGAAAACTGGGATTCACTGTCCTTCCCCTCATTTGCATAGGATTGCCTGCTAATGCATAGTTACATGTCTAACACTGGGCCTCCCCTCTTAGCAACCATTGCTCACTGGCCAGGTTGTCTTCTGCCTGCCATTGACTTGCATGGCAGAATACTGATTTTAGTTAGAATGCTTATTTAGGTTTATTTTATTAATTTCCCCCGATCCTGTTTGAGTGCCACTGCCCTATGCTAAAACAGCCGAGATCGGCGAAAAAAAAAGTTATTTTATTTTTTTATTGTTTGCAATGCCAATGGCCTTATACCTGGCCATTGTCATGCTTCCTCTATGATATGCAGCCTTTATTTGGAGCTATCATAGCTCCGTTTGAGATTTTGCAGAAATATACTTGGTTAATAACTAGTCTTGCACGGACTATTGCAAGCTTCCTGGATTGCAAAATCACCTCATTTGCATGCATTTCTCCTGCAAATTAGGAGATTTGTATACCAGGGCTTAGTCCGTGCATGATTAGTGCAGGAGCTCTTGTGCATGCCCCTGCAGGCTGTTCCTGGATTGCACGGCAGACATATTGCCTGTCAGAGCTCCTGCACTAATCATGCACACCTTGCAGGGCATAGAGAATCTGGGGGATATATATATATATATATATATATATATATATATATATATATATATATATATATATATAAATGTATATATATACACACACACACACACACACACATATATATATATATATATATATATATATATATATATATATATATATATATATATATATACATATATATATATATATATATATATATATATATATATATATATATATATATATATATATATATAGACATATATAAATGTATATATGGGTCTACTTCATTTGATCGAAAGACCATTTGACCTAAACCCATTTGATTGAAATTTCATTTGATTGAAAAACAGTATTCAAGGCAAATAACAGGGATTTGACCCCTCCCCAATGTTGTGCGATCCTGGAGTTAGTATATATAGTTGGGGGGGGTGTAGGGGGCAAAGCCCCCACCTAATTTCCTTTAAAAGAAGAAAACACAAAAAGTACAGATTTTAAACGAAAATAGGTGGGGGGCTTTGCCCCCCACACCACCCAATTTGAGGGACTGCGCCCCCACCACCCTAACTATTTATACCAACTCCAGGGTCGCACGACATTGGGGAGGGGGACAAATCCCAGTTTTATGCCTTGAATACTGGTTTTCGATCGAATGAAATTTCGATCAAATGTGTTTAGGTCAAATGGTCTTTCGATCAAATGAAGTAGATCTATATATATATATATATATATATATATATATATATATATATATATATATATATATATGGTTCTACCTTAGATAAACAAAACACCACATCACCAAGACCCAGGTAATGGTAGGAGCGAGGCCATTAGCATACCAATGTCTGCGCCAGGAGGTTATTTACGCTCGGTGATGTAAGTTTTTGGTGTTGTCGTCGGTTAACTGCTTGTCGTGATGTGGTGTTTCGTTTATCTAAGGTAGAACCATATATATATATATATATATATATATATATATATATATATATATATATATATATTTACAGATAGATCTATATATGAATATATATATGTAGCAATATACAGATTTATATAAATACATATACAAATATATATGCGTATGTACATGTATACATATATCTATATATGTGTATATATATATATATATATATATATATATATATATATATATATATATATATATCCAGACGTATCCCACCATATTTATCTGATATGTGTTTATACAGATATAACAACATACTAATTCAACAATATTTTCACTAACAAGTACTACACAATTGTAGAGGTCAAAGCAGTTGTTCACTATGATTTAGTATGTGTACTGACAGCTATATTGGAAAAAAACAACAAATTTCTTCATAGCTGTGATGGCTTAGTGGTCAACTGCGGTGACTATAGTGTATAGGGTCTGGGTTCAAGATTTCTAAGGGCTGTTCATTTTATTGCTAGGCAGAACAAGGACTGTTGCATACAGAGTGGTTAAGACTAGTTTGAGCAGCTTTAAGTGGTTTGCGTGAGTTGTGCTTGATGGTAAGCGCTGCTAACGTATGGTTAAATGAAAGGACGCTTACACCATGTAGGCTTTGCTTACCAGTGCACAAATCTGCTTAGAATTTATATTGCAGCAATGCTGAAACCTGCTAAGCATGGCTCAGGCCTGGTAATCAGAGATCACATTCCAGTCTGATAAAATAGCAGGGTAATGACATCTTTAATAAGTGTATTTAATTCCATGTACATAACATGCTTCTATGTGCTGTCATTACAGTAGCAAGTGGTATGAGTCTACTGTCTGTGACACCTGAGTATATATGGCTTATGCAACACTCTTTTCCATTTGAAGTACCTCACAAGACATCTAAAACAACTGGAAAGATCACAGAAATACCTCACAAAGAGGATTACCGGCCTCAAACAGATTCCCTAGGCAAACTGTCTCAAAAAACTCCAACTTTACTCCATCACATATCACCTACTCAGAGGCGATCTCTGCTTAACATACAAAGCTATGTCAAACCCAGAGCTGTTGGACATGCTCCACATAAAGAAATCCCAACCTCTCTGAGCTACACGGTCTAGGGACCTAAACCTTGTCACCACAATAAACAGAACATGTTGGAGGGATAGATTCATGTCCCAGAGACTTCCCATACTGTGGAACAAACTATCTGTCTATATCAAAGAAAGCTCCTCATTAGCACTTTTCAAGAAAAATCTTGATGATTGGATGGGAAATAGGAAATTCACCCTGGGGATCAGTTTTGTGGGTCTGCTCAACAGGGGTACAGGTAAATAATTTCCTTGGGTGGCAAAAGCTAGGGTACCTTTTTGGCTAGGCTTGTATAGGCCCTAGGGCCAATAGCCTAGTACCTACCTATGAATCTATAAACCTATACATGGGTAGTATCCCAGGTTATATGCAGTCACACTGGCATGTAGTGTATCATTATTTTACTACTGTTAACAGTGCTTTCCCAAGTAAGAGTAGATTGCAGATTGTAGTACTGGAACCAAACACCCCTGCATGCAAAGATGGACTCTGAGTCCTGACTATCATGTTCTTGGTGTGTGAGCTGTATGTCATTAAGGATTTGCTACTGGATATTGATCTGACATGCGGATATTAACTGTAGACTACTGTGTGTATTGGACATGTCACTGAGAGCTGCTGTCATGTAGCAGTGGCATACCTATCAGTGACAGACGTCTGTCTGTCATAACATTCATCCTGATGCATAACCAGTTGGCTAGTTGATGTCTGTCTGTCCTCTGTACAGATGTGTAGATGTCAGGTATCCATCTTGGCTGCTTACAGGCAATCTATGCTTGACTGACACTGACATGTCTACCCATCTGTGTTATGAATGCCACAGCTAGGAAACCCCACCCTGTATGCACCACATGCCATGGATACCGCAACTACACCACCACAGTCAACAGAACATGCCTGGGTACAGGTCTCCAAGACAGACACTAACCATGTTATGTAATATATGTTGCATACATGGCAATTGGAGCACCTCACTGGCTCTCTGCAAGAGGCAACCAGATGATTGGATGTTGCATTTAACTCTCATCCTCAGGATCACTCACATGGCATCAGTTGATAGATGGCCTGTTGACAAATGGCAGGTAGCATGATAGCACTGTACCAACATCCCCTACTCTTCTCATTTCTCCATGGACAATATCCTGGTACACACCTAGGAACACCTGCACCTATGGACCCCAGTACTGACAAATGTGTCAGTGTGCATTACTGAGAATAACAGTATCTGTGTATTTGTAAACCTGTAGCTGGTAATATCCTGAGGGCCTTCTCACCCACTACACCCCCCATTACCATAGTTAGAAATGGCTGCTGCTGTAATGGGCATTAGATGTATCTTGTTACACTCTTCACCCTGTGCGCTACCTGGAGCTTGCAGTACCAGCACAACACTGTTGTACAAATGGGTAGATAGGCATGGGTTACCCTCTGAGTCCTGGCAAGTGTGTGTACATGTGCAAGTGTGTATATTTGTAGGATACAGCATTCTGAGGCCACATTCTCCTAATACAATACACCTTGCCATACAGTATAAAGGATAGTGATATTGCTGGCCATAGAAGAGCCATGAGAAGCCATCCCCCTGCTATCCCTGTGACATGTGCAATAGATGCATATCCCTGTAGTAGCACTATTGAGATAGACAAGGGGTTGTATTGCAGTCCTGGTCAATGTGTGATTGTGGGTATGTCAGAGTATTATCATGGGTTTTAGTGAGCAAAATATCCAATGTGGGGTGTGAGTGCTGGATATACTGTCTTTACACCATGGTACCCCCAGTACATGACCCAATGTCCACTGTGTGGGGACCACTGTCACCATCAACCATACAGGTAACTGATTAGACTATCCAGCCCAATGATGCATGTGCTGTGTGCAAATTATCTGTAACAGAATGAACCCACTGACAAGATACTTAGCACTGATAAACCCAGGTCTCTCAGATGTGTCTATGACTATTATGTGTTTGTGAATGTGTGTATGACAGTATGTCACACTATGTATTGTTCATAAATAACCAGTACATCCCCCATTACCACACTGTACAAGGCCTGGTGATGTTCTTGACTTAACAAGTAACCTCATCCTAAAAGCTGCGTGGTGTGTGCAATTAAGGCCACACACATTAGTAGCAATATGTACCTAGGTAGGGGTTCTAATCTCAGTGTTGCCAAGTAAGAGTGTGTGTGTATGTGAAGGGATCTACTTCAATTTGTGGGAAATACATGTCCCAGGAGGTCATCTGTCTGAGAACTCACTGGCAACTGCTAACATTTCAAAGGTATCATCTTGTGGAAATTCATTCCCTCAAAACTAGTAGTAGATGTGTAAATGCCCTCTTCCCCACTGTGTAGCTGTACGGCGATACTGGGATTAGTATATATAGCTGGGTGTGGATCTTGTGGACACAGCCACCATCATTGCGGTTATTGTTGTGTGTATCCCCCCGCTTTGTCGACTGTAATACTGTATAGTTTATGTTAACATGTTAAATAGTTGTCAATCACACTATCTGCAGTTCTACACCACCCCACATCCTCTAAAGGGTAGGGCTGTGCCACCCACACCAGCACACCTATGTTTACCAAGTCAAGGACTGCACTACATTGGGGAAGGGGCTATATACCCTGCCAGTGCCATCGTCAATGACATTAAATTAGCAGACTGATTATTTCCCGATGTGATGTGCCTATTCTGTCTTGGTGGAATTACATAGGCTAAAATGGGTTCCCTGTAAAAGTACATACATCCATGTGTGCAGTATTCTCTGTGTATTGCATCAAAACCAAAGCCTCTGTGTGTGTGTGTACGTTATACACAAACATGTGGTGTGTAACACTCAGTACACTTACCATTGTCCACTGTAGAAGGGCTGCTGACATCAGCTATGCACTCACCTGTATACACTCCTCAGACCTATCAGGCATGTGGCACATGCAGTAACTGTTATACAGACCTGTGACTTGTGTTCAGCTATACCTAGGATATGGCACAGTCAAGGTGTCACAACAGTGCCATACCCCTTGTAGGGAACAACAGCAGACTAACATCCTGCTGACACATAGACACCTACAACACAAACAGAATACATTATGGAGACCACAATCAGTCAATGTTAATAACAGCTATAATGCATCATGGCTGGACAGCTAGACATCCTGAGATGTAAGCATTACACTTTAGTGCTGAAAACATGTTGCACAGCATTACATTGGTACACCTTAGTATATTCACCCTGTACATCAGAACCATATTAGCCTGTCCCTACATCGATATTATGGATGACAGGGATGTGGCACAGGTATCATCATATGCACAGGGTGTGTTGTGGGTTTGCCAGAGACCTAGGCTGAGCCATTTGGTTGACATTATGTGTGTGTGTTAGGGGGTTTCATTATTAATTGGGCTGTGCAGATGTGGTGTGTGTAGGTATGGGGTTGCCCTAGCTGTGTTGGTTATGTGTGTGTGCATGCATGCACACAGTGATGCCATGTGGCTGCCCTATACAGGGGTTTGTTGGACAGCTGCAGACCATACTTACAGGGTGTGCAGTTCACCATCTCTGGCCACGGACACAAGAACTATGCCTACCAGGTGTTCCAGGGGCACTACCAGGTACAAGGCCAGATATGGTACTCTCCCCTGACAATGACAAATGTCCACTGAATCCGGGTCCCTTTTGGGACCAGCCAGGGCCATGCGAACATGGCCTGCTATGTTGTGGTGTGGACAGTGCCCCCCCCAGTGCTAGTGCTGGTACAGCCACTACGGGACCAGCTCTGACTTGTTGCATGTCCACATTGGCCACTACCTGTTGGTGTTGATGACCTACTTTCATGTGGCTGTTGCACTACTCCCACCATATGCTCAAGCACAGACATTGCACGGTCGAGGATTCCCACCATCTCACCCAACCATCTATCCAGGACCTCTGCAAAATAACGGTGGGCACCTGCAAGATCATGGATGCTGTCAATAACAGCAGAATGAGTAGCCCTCTGGAGCCTCAGACCCTGTCTGGTATAACGTTCCATATGTGCCTGTGCCTCCATGATGGCCTGAAACATACGTCTGGTGACACCTGCTGTGGAACTTCTGCCAGGGGCATGATGACCAGCAGCCCTCCTACGAGCACCCCTGTACATCTGCCTTTCTGGTACCTTGCTGGTCATCCGGCTATGGCTGCTGTGTCCAGACACACTTGCCATAGTCACCACACTGTCCTGTCCCATGCCACCACCCACCAACTGTCCCACATCTATGGCCACTGGTGATGGGGTATGTATAGGCAATGTTACTGTGTGCAGAGATTGAGTGGATAACAGTGGGATGTCAAGCGATGGACACAGTATTGCTGTGCACCTGTTCAGCACCCTGCCATGTACTGTGCACCATACCTCACAGGTGTACATGTCATTGCCGAATGTGTATATGTGTGCCAGTTATGTTTGCTCTGCTGCTCACAGCTGCTATGTATTTGTCCAACACATACCTGGGATGATAGGTTCATAGGTTCATAGGTTCATAGGTAGGTACTAGGCCAGGCATGGGCAAACTACGGCCCGGGGGCCACATGCGGCCCGTTAAACGTTTTGATTCGGCCCGCCAAACTTGAAAAAATTTAATAAATTAACCTTGTTAATGTTTTATTTCCCCTGCAATTCTGATGTTTCCTCACTAGATGGTGCACTCTAGATATATTGGCTTTGTTGAGGTGAAGCGTAGTCCTATTACTCCACGTTTGCACTTTACCCTTTGACCCACCGCCCCTCTATGAAGATGAGCGGACCCAAGAAAAGGAAAGTGGACAGAGAATGTCGAGTGTTCAATAAGGAGTGGACAACTAAATATTTTTTCACTGAACACCGATCATCTGCTGTTTGCCTGATATGCCAAGAAACTGTGGCGGTTTTTAAAGAGTATAATATTAGCTGTCACTTAGCCACAAAGCACGCTAATTATGCTAGCAAGCTCTCAACAAAAGAACGGGATACGCACGTTGTTAAAATAAACAGTGCGCGCAGATCAAATATAACGCTTCACAGACTGACTTGCTGCAACTGTTTCGTCCTTGCACTGGTCGTTGTTGACTTTTGGCACCGGGGAAACAAATTGAATAAAAGGAACAGGGCAAGTACATCTGCATCTCCTACCGTTTTTGAAAAAAAAGACAGCCAGGAGGAGAGTGATGATGATATCTTGAAGGATAACAGAACTTTCAGTGCTTTAAAATAAAATGGTCATTTATTTGATTTTCAGTGTTTAAAGACTCATTTCGAAGTCAAGAGATTTTATTGTAATGCTTTTCTTCATTTTCATTGGAAATTAAAGCACATGTTTTCTCCATATCCCAAGATGTGTATTTTTCCCCCAATGAGGTGATGTTTTCAAAGCATGCCATCTATCTGCTCCTGTTCCGGCCCCTTTGTCAAATGTTAGAACTCAATGTGGCCCATGAATCAAAAAGTTTGCCCACCCCTGTACTAGGCTATCAGCCCAAAGGCCTACGTAAGCCTAGCCAACAAGGTTCCCTGGCTTACACCACCCAAGAAAGTTATTTTCCTGTGCCACTGTCGAGCAGACACACAGAAATGATCCCCAGGGTGTATTTCCTATTTCCCATCCACTCATCAAGATTTTTCTTGAAGAGTGCTAATAAAGAACTTTGCTTGACATAGATGGGTAGCCTGTTCCAGAGTATGGGAAGTCTCTAGGACAGGAATCTATCCCTCTAGCATGTCCTGTTTATTGTGGTGACAAGGTTTAGGTCACTAGAGCATGTAGCTGGGAGGGATTGGGATTTCTTTAGGTGTAGCATGTCCAACAGCTCTGGGTTTGACATAGCTTTATATGTTAGGCAGAGATCACCTTGGAGTAGGCGATATGCTACGGAATAAAGCTGGAGTTTTTTGAGGTGGTCAGCATAGGACATTTGTTTGAGACCAGTTGTTTTCTTTGTGAGGTAATTCTGTGGCCTTTCCAGCTGCTGCAGATGTCTTGTGAGATACATTCCAAAAGGGGCATTGTACTCTATAATGGGTCTAATGAGTGTCGAGTAGAGGGGAACAATGACCTCTTTTTTCCTGGATGAGAATCCTTTTATGATGAGGTATGCCACATAGAAGGACTTCCTGACTACTGTGGCGATGTTACTATCAAAGGAGAGACTACTGTCCACCTGGGTCCCAAGGTCTCTTATCACACATTCAGTGTTAAGTAGATTGCTGCCTATGTGGTAGTTCATGGGTACAGAGTTTTTACCAAAGGGGGTGACACTGCACTTTTTGGCATTGAGCTTGAGGCTATGGCTCTGACACCAGGCATCTGTCTCAGCGAGGCCCTTCTGTAGGATGTCCACATCATTTGGGGACTTGACTATGGCTCCTAGTTTGCAGTCATCTGCGAACTTTGTTAGCCAGAGGTCTTTTGTGTTAGCCTGTACTTCAGAGAAGTAAATACCAAACAGGAGAGGTCCCAGGACGGAACCCTGTGGTACTCCACTTGTCACTGCTTTGAGGTCAGATTTGGAGTCTGCAAATTTTACAGTGTGGGTTCCGTCAGTGAGCCAGTTGGCAACCCATCCTGTGACTGGGATTTATACCTAGTTTAGTGAGTTTATCTATAATTCCAGAATGGGGGATGGTGTTGAAACCCTTGAGAGGTCAAGATAGGCTGTGTGAACCACCTTACCCTCATCTACGGCTTTGGTGACTGCTTCAAATAAGTTGATTAGGTTCAGGAGGCATGATCTGCCTTTCACAAACCCGAACTGGGTGGGATCCAGAGTTTGGAGGTTACAAATGTCTTTGTTTATGAGTTCCATGATGATACGTTCCATGGCCTTGCAGACCAGGCTCATCAGGCTAATAGGTCAATAGTTCCCAGGATCAGTGGTGGCTCCCCCTTTGTGGAGTGGGATAACTGTTGCTGTGCGCCATTCAGTGGGCACAAAGCCTGATGTGAGGCTATTATTGAGCATATTGTTTAAGTGGGGAGCAAGTTCATTCTGAAGTTCATGTAAAACGCAGCCTGGGATGCTGTCCAGTCCCATGGATGCTGTGTTTTTGGCTTTAGAGAGTGCAGCTTTTACCAGTGTAGTTGTGATTACAGGGACTCTGCATTCTTCCTGTATAGATATGGGCCTTTTAGGGGGTGAGGGGGGTAAAGTTAGCACTGAACCTATCTGCCAGGATGTTGGCAATATCAGTTGGTTCTGTAATTTTTGTGCCATTGTGTTGTAACTCAGAGCAGATCTGGGTGTTGCCATCGAGATTCTTGAAATAGCTATAGAATGCTTTGTGGTTGTCATGAGGACAGATGTCAATAGTGAATGCCTGATGTCTGATTTGCAGATCTCATCATCAGCGGTACATCTATGAGCAATAAATACAGTTATACTGACAACCTTCAAAGCTTACTGTGGCTATGAGAAATGTACACACCCTTACTGACATGGCACCCTTTCCCCTGATATGCCATGGGGCCACAATACTGCGTATGTTAACATTACACAAACTTGATATTTGACATATGACTTGTGCAATTAGATGCTGTATCAAACAAATGTCTTATTTGTGCAGATGCTGATTGAGTTACATACAATATGTGGGTGCATAAGTGAGCACACCCTTAACATGATTTTTTTTGCATCAACTGTTAAGTGTACTACAGCAGTCACTATTCCTGGAAGGGGTATACTAGCATGGCCCATCTGCACTTGCCAGCATTTGGTCACTCTGCCCTACAAATATCCCCCAACTCTGCCAGATTGCAAGGTCAACCCTTTCCCCCTGTTTTTCACAAGGCCCCAAGAAGGTTTCCATGCCCTTTTTTTTTTTTTTTTTTTTTTTTTTTTTTTTTTTTTTTTTTTTTTTTTTTTTTTTTTTTTTTTTTTTTTTTTTTTTTTTTTTTTTTTTTTTTTTTTTTTTTTTTTTTTTTTTTTTTTTTTTTTTTTTTTTTTTTTTTTTTTTTTTTTTTTTTTTTTTTTTTTTTTTTTTTTTTTTTTTTTTTTTTTTTTTTTTTTTTTTTTTTTTTCCCCCCCCCCCCCCCCCCCCCCCCCCCCCCCCCCCCCCCCCCCCCCCCCCCCCCCCCCCCCCCCCCCCCCCCCCCCCCCCCCCCCCCCCCCCCCCCCCCCCCCCCCCCCCCCCCCCCCCCCCCTCCCCCCCTCCCCCCCCCCCCCCCCCCCTTTTTTTTTTTTGCCTTTTTGGAAAAGGCCAAAAAGGGTTTAAATTTTTCCAAAACAAATTTTCCCCTTTTACCTTTGAAATTTTTTTTGTTTAAAACTTTTTTTTTGCAGGCCCCCCTTTGGGAATTTTCTGCTTCCAAAAAAAAAATTCACTGTTTTTGGTGGGTTTTTCAACCATGTTATTTAGACATTGCCTGACAACTCCTCAAAGTTGCAGAGTCCAGGCGATTGTCGACACAGGTACTGCTCAGCCAGTACTTGCTAGACATTCCTGCAACTCCCTCAGTGTTGCGGCATGTTTCTAGGCAGCCTCCATGACCAGTTTGCAACATGTGTCATTATCTGTCTTGGATGGCCATCTGTTTATTTTCTACATTAATATCCAATACTTCCTCATCGTATACATGACTGTCTACACTGTTTGCCATGGTATATGAAATGGTGAGGTGAGTCTATGTCTCCCACTCCTGAGTGCTACCTGTTGGATATGGGATCCATTCCATGGTTTGTAAGATGTGTGCAAGCCACGGCTGCCTCTATTGCAGGTGAGTGGGCAAATGTGATGGACATACGTCTTGGACAGCAGACCATTTCTTGATGTGACATTGAAGACCTGTACTTGATGGAAGGTGCATACTCATGAAGAGTGAATGCTGTCAGTACCTCAAAAGCTGACTCCACAATATGTTATTTGGAGTGTGTGCACACATATGCTTCCAGTGTTTGTTAAGGTATGTATTCCCCATATTTTCTGTCCTAATATAGGATTCCATATTACACATTCATTGCTCATGTTAGGATCACATTACAGATTGTAAGGGTTGTGGAATGTGGTATTGTGATATGCCATTGTGTAGATCTGTAACAGTTGCCATTGTAATAGTGGTATATACACTGTTGTAGCACTGTATAAGGGTGATGTTTCAGACATGTTCCTACTGTAGGCCATTTGTCCTACCATTATGTTCATCTCTGTGCACACATCTTGCAATGACAGGGTGCTAGTTATATTGCAGGACTTTTACATACCCTTCAGATGTGCCAGCATGGTGACCACTGTGATGCAGTGCAGTTAACAGCAAAAATAAGTGAACACGTACAGCATGCATTATGGGTAGGTGAGTTAAATGTGTACATGGCAAATACCATGGCCATAACATGGCCGGTGGATTGGCAAACCTGAACAAAAAACACCTACTCACCAACTACAGGCTGCTGCTCCAGAGGTATACCAGAGGGACCTACATAGTTGTGTGAGAGATGTGATGTCAGTAGCCACACCTGTGGCATTGGTACAGGGTGGGAGCAGCATTTCAGTACATCAACAGTACAAACCCACAATACTACAGATTATGCACATCTGTTCATTACTACACTGCAGTAACAGACTATATATAGTTTATCTCACATATGCATGATGAAACTTTACAGATTCTGATGGATAAGCAACAGTGGTCTACTGATGTGCCCTATGGCCTTACCTGCACGCTCCTCATCCATTGTGTGGGTAGCAACCATCTCCACAATGTTATCATCTGGGTTTAGCTTTGTTGGTAGGCAGGTGCCCCGAGGCTGGCAAGGAGCTCCTCAGCATGTGTCAGGGGGGCTGGATGGCATGACCCCCACCTGTGGCTAGCTGGTCCCTCCTAACTGCAGCAGCATGCTGAAGGCATGGCGGATGAGGTCAGTGCAGTGATGTCAGACCTGCTCATAACTGCGGTTATGCAGGCCGATATTTACCCTGTGGAAGAGCTCGTTCCACAGGGCAGTCCTCTCCTGCAGATCATGGGCTGTACGGCCAAAGAGGGTTTGGTGGTGCTGCACCAGGTAGTTGATGATAACATCATTTTCCTGGGGGGAATACATTGGAAGCCGCTCTCTAGACATGGTACCCGAAAGACATAAAGAGGAAAAAAGGTCTAAGGACCGCATACTGCAAGGATATAATAGTTGTTAATTGACATCTCTGTCTCCCTCCCCACCATATCTGCAACAATAATCTGAACACACAACTCAATGTGTATGTTTACAGTAAACCTACTGTTGGGACATATATTGTATTGCATGACAAATATTGCAATGTGTTTCTTTTCATGTTCCAAGTTGAAACACTATCGTTGGTGGCCTGTTGCTAACAATGTCACCTGTATGCCATTGTAAGGACCACTATGGTTCCATATATGCATGTGTTCTGTTTGCTATGCGACTGCTCCAAATCTGGTGTTTTGTGTTAATGGGGATATCTATGCATGCTGTTAGAATTAATACTGGATTGTGTGGACGATTACTACCCACATATGTTCTTTAACTGTGACACAATAGCATGTTTGGGAAGGCTGTTACAAGCAGAACCACCTCTCCCACCTCATCTGGCCATGTTACCAGGCCACAGCACATCTGTGACCCACCCTGAGACATCATCATCTGCTGGTCCTGCACTACCTTCAGGTGGAACCACCTCAGGGGATGGTGTTCATCCCCCCCTGGGAGCACACACAGACAGGATCCTGTCACTTGAAGTCAGGTCCAGAGTCTGGTGCATAAGGTGCGCAACAGAGACTTGGGGGATGTGCTACACCACCTTGAGGCCCTCGATACACAATTACAGGGACTGCATACTCCTCCTGTTCAGCCCCCAGCTCAGCCACCTTCAGGGCTGTGAAGGTGCAGTGGTGACTGTCCATGGGTGGGGACCTTGGTCCCACTGTTTCCATTTGGGGGTTCATGGGCTTCCACTTTCTAAACACCCCTCCCCATCCAAGGTGTTTACCCATCACATGTGTCATATACCACCCATGTATGCTGTCTTGTCTGTCTTCCAACCCAACCTATCTCCCCAAATATACCTACCATCCTTCCCCAACATCCTACTTTCACCTTCACAAACAAGGGCAATGTGTTCCCAACATGGATTTCGCACCAGACATAACTGTCCATTTCGCACCTGGTTACAAATGTATATATATGTGTTTGTATAGGTATGTGTGATGTTTTCTCAAACATATTGTGCAGTACAGCCATTCAACAGTAGGGGAAATGTATGTATATATATATATATATATATATATATATATATATATATATATATATATATATATATATATATATATATATATATATATATATATATATATATATATATATATATATATATATATATATATATATATATATATATATATATATATATATATATATATATATATATATGTGTGTGTGTGTATAGACATACATACATATATATATATATATATATATATATATATATATATATATATATATATATATATATATATATATATATATATATATATATATATATATATAAATATATATAGACACACACACACATATATATATATATATATATATATATATATATATATATATACCTGCATACATACACACACACACACACACACACATATATATATATATATATATATATATATATATATATATATATATATATATAAATATACATATATTTGGAGTGCATTCAGACATCAGGTCCACACTCTTTAAATCTCCTTCCTCCACAGCTGCACTGTTCTGCCTTGCTACAAAACAGAAGAGCATCACATGTGGACACAACCTAGCATTATGGGAGTATATATAGGGACAGATTGTGGGTAAGCCTATGACAAACCTATGAAGTTTGTGCATGATACATTTCACATTAACATGACTGTCCTGAAGGTGGTGGGGACTGAAACTCATGTGTCTATCATGACCTCATTACTTCTACCTTCAGCTATTTGCCACACTAATATACATGTCTTGAGGTGTAGAACACACACTATGATGACTTACATCTTGTCATTCAGTGATGATCTGCACAGTTGACCTGTATGGCCCACTACCCACAGGGCCAGATGGTATGTCCATGGCAGTTGTTCAGCAGGACATCATTACAGCAACAAGTCTTGATGGCACATATAAATCTTTCCACATCATCTATCCCATTATTACAGACTAAGTACTACATTCAGTTACATGCATACATGTTTCACATACCTGTTTTAGTATTGTCCTCTCTTCTATGTGCACTTGTATGTGTCCCTTGTTTTATTTTATTTTGTTTAGGTTTGGTTTGTAGTATTTCTCTCTCTCTCTTTCCACTACAGGGATTGAGCTGGTTTGAATAGGTTGCAGCATGGATTTTGTAGGTGATGCTCATGATCAGGTGATGGCCTCTGCACCAATCGGTGTTCACCACTTGCTAATTGCATGCAGCCAGCTGTGTAGTACTTCCAATTACCAATGTCATGGCAACCCAGTACTATAAATGACTACATCATGTGGGCATTGTCCCTTTACCTTTCCTGTATGGAAGACAACCTTCCTGTGTGTAGGCAGTAGTGTTACAGACAGCAGGTAGCAATACCTCTTACAAAAGGACTTGCAGAGACAAGCAAACTACGTATTTGTATAAGGTTCCAGACCTACGGACATTGTGAATATTGCTGTTATATGCATTGAATACCGCTAGTTTTACAAGGTTTGTGTGTACATGCTAGTTTTGCATGGAATGCAGTCTGTCTGCATAGCTCTCAACTGTGGGCTTATCCACATGATGGCCAGAGGACTGGCTGTTATGTTTTGTCTGTTCATCACACAGGTCTTGTATCTGACATATCAGTGACATTCTCTCTGTTGAGTGCTGTCAGTAACTGGCAACATCCATTTGTGTTTCTGACTTCATATTCCTGAGTAAGGGTATGTTGCAAGCAATCCTGTAACACCAGCAACTTTCACAGTGTATAACAGCAATATTGCAAATATGGCCCTGTGTTCCAGCCTCTTTTATCCACCTATGTACCAGGCTTTGTCCAGATGTCATGCAGTAAGAAGTTGTTAAGTAGTGGCCTATCATTATTTAGTGCTGGCAGTCCTGCTATCATTCCAGTGATGTTGTAGACTCCCACACAAATTGTGGTGTAGGGTCCCATATATATGAGGGCTACAGCTGGATAAAACGCATGTGACCTTGTACAGTCCAGAGGGAAGTGTATGTAAAACACTGTTATATACCCTTGTACAACATTTTATGAGGGAGGTGTATGAATTGTTTTTTAACCTAGGCTGTTACAACATGTGCGGGATATCAGTACTAAGACACATTAAGGTATATGGCTGTACATTTTCATACATTTCACCATGGGAAAAATGGTGGGCTAGAGCTTACTGTCTTACAGACAGTTTTGTTTGTCAGTGTGACAGTGATGTTTTAAGTTAAGCATTGTTATGTAACAGATACATTTTCATTGCAACAACTTAATTCTTTTCCCCCTAGGAGTTGAGTACAGAGTGTAATTGGAGGCTGCTGAACTACATCTGTAATTAATAAATGTTAACTGGTTCTTATCTTCAAGGCAATGTATTTTACTGTTGTACTACTTGAAGGCCTTAGCCTGGGCAGCAAAATATGTTATTTTTTAGATTACTGTATCAAATGTTTTGTTTGAGAGTTGCATTACTCAGTTATTATGTATTTCAAACGCCTAACTGCTATATGAAATGGCATATACAACTGAAATAGTACACAAATAAACATTTCTATGTATGCAAACTTGTGTGTGGTGCCATGTCCTTTGCATTGTTTGTGGGTATATGTTTCATGCAATAATTGTCTTTTGTATGAAAGAATCAAACACTGGCCATTTTAAAAGGTGGCAACTGTAGGAATACTAGCAGTTCAATAAGCTGTACACCCTCTAAATATACTCTTCTTATACATATCTATAAGTAGTAATATATTTATATGTGTATGTATGTATGTATATATATATATATATATATATATATATATATATATATATATATATAAATATACATATATGTGTGTGTGTGTGTGTGTGTGTGTATATACATGTATATGTATATATGTGTGTGTGTGTGTGTGTGTGTGTGTGTGTGTGTGTGTGTGTGTGTGTGTGTGTGTGTGTGTGTGTGTGTGTGTGTGTGTGTGTGTGTGTGTGTGTGTCATTGGAATGTTTACTGCTTCCGCATTGTACATTGTACATTGCCTATGGTAGACAGACTGTTCTGCATATGTTAGTGATATCATCATGACGTCATACAGCTGAGATGGCTTACTGTTAACTTGTTGTGGCTATATTGTGCAGGGTCCTGGGTATCAGACTTGCAAGTGTTGGTTATTGTGTTGCAGGGCAGATCTGTTCAGCTGTGGAAGAGGGGATGATGTCAATAATTGCAAGAGGTACTTATTTTGGGCCCCTTCACCCCCATTAACAGTGCCTTTGGTCAGATGTTTTGCAATGAGAGGTTCAGAGTGTGGATCCAATGTCCAAATGCAACACATTTATATATCTATCTATATATATATATATATATATATATATATATATATATATATATATATATATATATATATAGATATATATATATATATATATATATATATATATATATATATATATATATATATATATATATATATATATATATATATATATATATATATATATATATATATATATATATATATATATATATATATATATATATGTATATATATATATATATATATATATATATATATATATATATATATATATATATACACATATACATATATATGTATATGTGTATATATATATATATATATATATATATATATATATTACATACATACATCTACATATATACATTTCCCCTGTTGAATGACTGTGCTGCATGATATGTTTGAGAAAACATCAAATTTCTTTGCATCTCACATGGCTTAGTGGTAAATCAGTTTGGCTATAGTGTGCAAGGTTCTGGGTTTGAGACTTACAAGGGCTGATTATTTTGTTGCTGGGCAGAACAAGCACTCTTGGAGACAGAGTAATTAAGGCACTTTAAAGAAGTTGTAAGTGGGTTTGTGTGGGTTTGCACAGAGCTAAGCAATGCTTATGTGAGCTCAGCTTTGCTTGCACCCACGTGCGGCTGCTTAAACCCGCACTAATTTCAAATAAAGAAAAGAAAAAAATGGAGATAGGAAAGAGGTGAAATAGGGGCATGCAAGGGGATAAAGAAGAGGAGAAACAGGTAGGGATGTTGCATTATGGGTGTAGGAAAGGTCATAGCTTTGCATTTCTTTGGCAGCAACAGTTGCTTTCAGTGTGGGCAATTTAGAATTTGGAGCCTCACACCCTACAGGGAGGTGTGTGGGCATCATACAATATGGATGATTGGTAGGGTTAGATTGTGTGATGGGTACATGTCTCTGGGTGAAATGCAGAGCTATGTATGGGACATGATATTTTTGTGGGATAGATGCCCCTTTTATGGTGAGAGTGGGATGTTAAGGAAGGATTATAGGTAAGTGTGGTGAGGGAGGTTTGGTAGGAGAGGTTGCATTTGCAGACAGACAAGACAGACAAGACAGCAGATAGGGATGGTGTATGACACCTGGGAGGTAAACACCTTGACGGGGAGGGTGGTTGGGAATCCAAGGCTCATGAGCGACCAGATGATAGTAGTGGCACTGATGTCCCCACCCAATGGCAGTCACCACTACTCCTTCACAGCCTCGAAGGTGGCTGTGCTGGGGGCTGGGCTGGAGGGGCCACCTGCCCCTCTAGCTGTGCCAGCATGCCCTCCACCTGGCACAAGCAGTCATCCAGCTTCATCTGGAGGACACTGCATACCATGCCACAGACCTCGTCCTGGGTGACAACATCCTCACTGAGCCCAAGGGGTGCGAGCCCCATCCCCTGCAGTGGGTCCACCCAAGGGTGGCACAGGACCAGCAGATGAGGGAGGTCTGAGTTGGGTCCCAGATGTGCTGGGACCCCGTGCCTCTGTCAGGTGAGGTGGGAGAGGCAGATCCACTGGGATCTGCATTCCCATATGTGCTATGGTGTGGAAATTAACAATGAATACTAGTTACTCATGCACAGCACATTACCACATTAGTCAAAAATAACATGCATGGATATTCCCATTTACCCATAACAGTGCAATTATAACAGTGCCATAGCAAACAGAACCCATGCATATATGGAATGGCATTCAGGCTGCTTGAGTACACAGTGTAGGTTTTCAGCCTGCACCTGTTGCCTTATACATTTTTCTGTACATTCACAGCTACATACAGCTGAAATTGAAAGGTTAACACAAGACAATGCTGGCAGAGAAATAAGTAAAGCACAATCTGATGGAAATATGTACTGTTGCTTTTTTCAGTTATTTGACATGTCCATTCTAAAGTATGCAGACAAGCAATGCTAACTCAGTTCACCTCAATTAATGCATTCTGCAGGACATACATATTACTATTTTTCAGGTACAAGTGAGATGACACACACCAGTGTTTGGGATCTCCTTTATTAGTTTTGGCATACATATCTGCGTACAACTCAGAAATCCACAATTACTATACCTGCATGATCTGCACAGGGGGATGCTTTTCATTTCTAAGTGTTACAGTAGCCCTGACATGACACTTTCTTGCCAGGTTCACTCAGACACACGCATACATATTCTAATACTTCAAACTAAAGCTTTTACCCACCTTAACAAAAATCAACTTCTAAACCTATGTCATATTATCCCCAACACTCAAAAGGAAAACTAAATTGCCTACTACCTCCTTCCTTCCTCCACCTAATTCTATCAGGTGATATACACCCAAACCCCGGACCTAGTACTACTAACAACCCCTTCCCCTAAAAAGCAACCAATACCACCAGTCTCAAAAGCCTGAAATTAGTTACTCTCAATGTCCAGAGTCTAGGAAATAAAGCAACTATCTACCATGCCTGGCTAAACCACAACCTACCTGGTATTGAAGCCATCTCTGAGACTTGGCTAAAACAATCTGACTCAGAAATCCTACCCCGTGGTTTCCAAGCCCTTAGATATGACTGACTGAATAGAAAAGGTGGAGGGGTAGCCTTGATATTCTTTAATACACTCCCCATTATTCCATACCCAAATCCCATTCCTCAGTTCAACAACGCAGAACTTGTAATAGGTGTACTACAAATGGATAATCATAAAAGTATCTGCATCATATCCCTATATATTCCCTCAGGTAACAACCCCACTACTTTAGAAGAAATCCTCCAATGGGTCTCAACTAATATTAACCAAGAGGCCTACATTCTAGGTGATGTTAACATAGACTGGAATAAAATTAACAGCCAGAATACTGCCATATCTGTCAATCTATTTAACTTTACTCAATTTACTAACTCTATCACTAGACCTAATAAAATCAATCCTCCAGGATCTAATCTGGACTGGATCCTAGCTACCCACCCTAACAACATCTTAGACTCAGGCATCCTTCCTGACTCTGTTAGTGACCACCTGCCTGCTTTCATCCACTGAGCAACACACTCCTCCCCTCACCAGCATCAATATATACATACACATAACCTTACAAACTTCAACCCTACAACCTTCTCTAATACCCTCAAACAAACTAACTGGAATAATCTAAAAACACTTCCTGTAGACAATGCCATTGATTACATTAACTCTACTTTCCTAAATGTACTCAATTCCCAAGTCCTACCATGAACTATAAGGGTTAAATCCAACTCCGCCCCATGGTTAACTAAGGAAAATAAAAAAACTTATGCAACGAGATAAATGCTGGAAAATTTCTCAGCACAATAAACATCCTGAAACCCTTCTTAAAAATAAGCAACTCCGCAACCTTACTAAAAGACATATAATCAAAGACAAACAATCCCACTATATGAAACTCCAAGCCAACCAC
This sequence comes from Protopterus annectens, assembly GCF_019279795.1. Taxonomy (NCBI): domain Eukaryota; kingdom Metazoa; phylum Chordata; order Ceratodontiformes; family Protopteridae; genus Protopterus; species Protopterus annectens. The sequence goes on from NC_056744.1 coordinate 1,539,956,859, forward strand.
TCCAAAAACCCCAAACAATTCTGAAACTCCATCAACTCACTCCTTGACCCAGGCACCAAAACAGCCCTTGCCCTGACAGTACTATGTCTGATCCAGAAATTGCCACTCTATTTAACTCCTTCTTTATTAACTCCATAGCTAAACTAACTAATTCCTTCCCAAATATCCCACCCACACAAGTTAGTCACTCTACCCCAGCCACTAAACCCAACTCTCCCCCTACCTTTGAACTTAAACCAATTTCTACATCCTACATAAAAAACTCCTCAGCAAACTACAACCATGCTCCAATGCCCCAGACAACATTCCTTCTAACTTCTTAAAAATTGCTGCAGACGGTATTGCCCTCCACATTAGCATCTTAATCAACAGATCCATACAAGAATCGTATGTCCCCAAGCTTTGGCATGCTGCTTTTATACATCCTCTCAACAAAGGTGGTAAAAATAATAATACTTCAAACTTTCGCCCCATTGCCATCCTCTCCCCAATTTCAAAAATATTGGAAAAATGCATTCACACCCAACTAATGCCCTTCCTAACCAAAAACCACCTTACTTCTCAAACCCAACATGGTTTCTGTCCTGGCCATAGCACTATTACTGCTCTTCTCTCATTCCTAGATATAGTCAACCATGCCTGTGACTCTGGGAAAATAGCTTCTACAGTTCTATTAGATCTCTCCAAGGCTTTCAATACAATCTCCCATACTCATTTCCTAAGCCACCTTGCTAACCTAAAAGTTTCTTACAATACCCTGTCCTGATTCTCAAGTTATCTATCTGACAGATATCAAGCTGTAAAGTGGAGGAAAGGCACCTCAAACGTATAGGTTCATAGGTAGGTACTAGGCTATCGGCCCAAGGACCTACGTAAGTCTAGCCAATGACATTACCTGGCTTATGCCACCCAAGAAAGTTATTTTCTTGTGCCACTGTTGAGCAGAGACACAGAAGTGATCCCTGGGGTGTATTTCCTATTTCCCATCCACTCATCAAGATTTTTCTTGAAGAGTGCTAATGAAGAACTTTGCTTGACATAGATGGATAGCCTGTTCCAGAGTATGGGAAGTCTCTGGGACATGTATCTATCCCTCCAGCATGTCCTGTTTATTGTGGTGACAAGGTTTAGGTCCCTAGAGTGTGTAGCTCAGAGGAATTAGGATTTCTTTAGGTGTAGCATGTCCAACTTCTCTGGGTTTGACATAGCTTTATATGTTAGGCAGAGATCACCTCGGAGTAGGTGATATGCTATGGAGTAAAGCTGGAGTTTTTTGAGGCGGTCAGTGTAGGGCATTTGTTTGAGGCCAGTAATCCTCTTTGTGAGGTACTTCTGTGGCCTTTCTAGCTGCTGCAGATGTCTTGTGGGGTACATTCCAAAAGGGGTGTTGTACTCTATAATGGGTCTAATGAGTATTGAGTAGAGGGGAACAATGACCTCTTTTTTCCTGGATGAGAACCCTTTTATGATGAGGTGTGCCACGTAGAAGGACTTCCTTACTACTGTGGCAATGTGACTATCAAAGGAGAGACTACTTTTCACCTGGGTCCCAAGGTCTCTTATCACACATTCGGTGTTAAGTAGATTGCTGCCTATGTGGTAGTTCATGGGTACAGAGTTTTTACCAAAGGGAATGACACTGCACTTTTTGGCACTGAGCTTGAAGCCATGGCTCTGACACCAGGCATCTGTCTCAGCGAGGCCCTTCTGTAGGATGTCCACATAATTTGGGGACATGACTATGGCTCCTAGTTTGCAGTCATCTGTGAACTTCATTAGCCAGAGGCCTTCTGTGTTGGCCTGTACTTCCAAGAAGTAGATACCAAACAGGACAGGTCCCAGGACGGAACCCTGTGGTACTTCACTTGTCAGTGCTTTGAGGTCAGATTTGGAGTCTGCAACTTTTACAGTGTGGGTTCTGTCAGTGAGCCAGTTGACAACCCATCTTGTGACGTAGGGATTTATACCTAGTTTAGTGAGTTTAGCTATAATCCCAGAATGAGGGATGGTGTTGAAAGCCTTGGCAAGGTCAAGATAGGCTGTGTGAATCACCTTACCCTCATCTACGGCTTTGGTGACTGCCTCAAAGAATTTGATCAGGTTCAGGAGGCATGATCTGCCTTTCACAAACCTGAACTGGGTGGGATCCAGAGTTTGGAGGTTACCAATGTCTTTGTTTATGAGTTCCATGATGATATGTTCCATGGCCTTGCAGACCAGGCTTGTCAGGCTAATAGGTCGATAGTTCCCAGGATCAGTGGTGGCTCCCCCTATGTGGAGTGGAATAACTGTTGCTGTGCACTATTCAGTGGGCACAAAGCCTGATGTGAGGCTATTATTGACCATGGTGCTTAAGTGGGGAGCCAGTTCATTCTGAAGTTCGTGTAAAATGCTGCCTGGGATGTTGTTCGGTCCCATGGATGCTGTGTTTTTGGCTTTAGAGAGTGCAGCTTTTACCTACATAGTTGTGATTACAGAGACTCTGCATTCTTCCTGTATAAATATGGGCCATTTAGGGGGTGAGGGGGGGTAAAGTTAGCACTGAACCTATATGCCAGGATGTTGGCAATATCAGTTGGTTCTGTAATTTTCATGCCTTTGTGCTGTAACTCAGAGCAGATCTGGGTGTTTCCATCGAGATTCTTGACATAGCTATAGAATGCTTTGTGATTGTCCTTAGAATTAGTTGTGATTTTGTTTTCGTAGCTAGCTTTGGAGGATTTTATAAGAGATCTCAGCTTCTTACTGAGGCTGACCAGGGAGCTCCTCCACCCATGGGATTTTACTCTCTTTTGCAATAGTTTCTTCCTTCTGTTGTACAGTTTGTTTATGGTAGGGAACCACCAGATTGGCTTCCTTTTTTGGAGGATAGCATCTTGGTTCTGTTTGGGATACCACGATCCATGCACTTGTGTAAGTGCGTATAGAGTGCATTTGTGTAGGATTTAGCAGTTGTAACTTTATTGTCCATCTGCATTGGTGTCATGAAGTTCACCACTTCTGTCTTAAGAAGCATGAAGTTGGCTTTGGAGAAATGTTTTACCATGGTTTCCTTAATGGGGGGTGGGGGCGGGATGTGGATATCAAGGGTGATTAGCTTATGGTTGTATCAGACCAACGAGGAGTTGATTTCAGTTGTGGAACACCAGTCACTCATGTTGCTAATGACTAGGTCTAGGATATTGTTGCCCCTGGTGGGGGTGTGGATAAGCTGATCCCAAATGGTTATGGCTATATTCCCACCTGTGCAGTTTAAATAGGGCAGTTTACTTGCACTTTTTCTTGATTGGCCAGTTTTAATATGCTGAACTATGCTTAGCTCTGCACAAATCCTTATAGCAATGCTTACACCAGATAAGCATAGCTGAAAGCCTGTAAGCAATGCTTACACTAGCAAAGCATTGCTTAAATCTATTTTTACATTAAATGTATAAAGTTTTTTTTAGTTATATTTTACATATTCCCACCCCTAATGTGCTATACATGAGCCATATGACTGACATCTATCATTCAATTTCCTAAAAGTTTTTAAATAAATTGGCAGAGGATGGATTCAAACCAAGCATATTCTACATGCTAAATCATGGTAGTAACACTACACTACAGCCACTTGATAATATTTTGTATCACAGTTGCACTTGTCTATCATTTTCAGGATTTCAGCCAGGCTAAGCATAGCACCGTGCTGCAGAAACAAGCTGCACCCCACTTAAATTTCAGATTTATTTGATGAAAAACAAAAATACATTTTTTGAATTTTTATTGCTTTCCTCTTGCCCAATGCTTCCATGCATATAGGGCAAGATTGCATACATTCAGGGGTGTGCACTTGAAGGCTGCTGCCTTCTAGGTGTTTGTGTTTTGTTTTATTTATTTTTTTCAGTGTCCGTGGAGACTGAAATGTTAGCTACTTACATTCAGTGTCTGCAGACACTGGTTTAGTATATAATATTAGAGCCAGGCTCTAATATTATATACATTGACACTCAACTGTGTCACAAAGTGCCATATGGCACTTTATGAGTGAAGCGGGCATGTTACATGCGCAGGCACTGCTGACACATGCCCCCTGTACTCGTTCCAGGTTCATGTTCATTTAGATTAAATAGCAGCATGCCTTCATGCATATGCAAGGTGCGCTGCTATTCTAAATGGACACGAGTCACTCCATGCAAGAATAGTTTTATTCTTGCATGGAGTTTCCTGAATCCTGGAAAATGTTTTGCACTATGCTAAGATGGGACAGAGATTAGTCAAGGGCTAAGGTTGGCTCTGTCTGTGCATATATTGTTTCCCAGTTTATGGTTTGAATAGCAGCTGTTAGTTCTGTTTTTTCTTCTCTCCCTGTGGTGGGGCTTTTCATGTTTCAAAAGATAAGTAAGAGATTACAAGGCAAAGATTACTAAGGGAGTTTTCTTGTACATTTACTTTAAGGCACCTATATTATATGTTTGTTATTACAAGATCAAGAAGTTTGTCATTACCTGTGTTGAGACTGGGTCTAGTGGGTTGCTTAATAGTTTGTTCTACACTTTCTATGGGATGTCTTTGCAATCAAGAGGAAAAGGACCCAAGTGCATTTATGTTTACATCCCAAGAATACTGGAACTTTTATGATATGGTACAAGAAATATTTCTTTAACATTTTTTTTCTAATGTAGTGACTAAGGAAATCAATGAATGACCACTACAATGAACAGTTGAGTGTTATTTCCCAGTTCTTAGTTATACCCTCAACCAGTTGGGGCTTTATTGTTTGATACATTGGTCTGTATAGTGTTAATTTCTTTAAGAATATATTTTTCTTACTAGGATAAATAACTTTCACCTATGCATTTGCCTGTTCAGATGCTCCCCTGCAAAGAGTAGTTTGCTTTTATGTAGTATGACAAACAGAAATTATCTTTTTTTTGCCATGAAGTGCTACTATATGTGGCTGTTCCAGAGTTATCCAAGCTTCTAGTGCTCCCCATTTATTTTTCCCACTGTTAATGTTAAGGAAAGTTTATAAGTGTTTAGGCTTTCTGGAAGGGTTTTGGTTAGTAGCACTAGCTACTTATACTGGACTATTGATCCTGCAAGCTTCTTATTTCAAGCAGAAATCATACCTGCTTGCATAGTCTAGGTAAATATATAGGTACCCTAGTTCTTTGGCAGGTGCAATGAGAAGGTAAGTAATGTGGCTGACCAAGTGAGAGAGTCCCATTTGTGACCCTTGTTTATTGAAGTGTGTCTATGATATAAAGACAACAGAAAAGAAGAAAGTCAGTAGCAGTAGTTGGAGTAGTATTTTTATAGAAGACAGTTGTAACAGGCGGCTTTGGTCTGACAGAATACATCACCACTCCTATTAAAGGTAAGCAGTACTGTGGAAAAAGATAAGGAGTCTTTGATTTAATACACAACTATAGCTATGAAAGGAAAAAGCTAAGTGTGGATTAACACTGAACAATGTCTTTAAAAGGGCTTTTGTTGTTTGGTAATGGCCTTAAGTTGTGGTAGCAAAAAGAAAGTGATTAAACACTGGACAATTTTTTGCTTCAAAGTAAACAATCCTAGAAAGAAATAACATACACAACAGAATGACTGTTGCTACTAATTTTGTAATACAGTACGTTTGTAGTAGTGCTGTTAATAAGTGGATGTGTTTTGGTTTATCTAGTTAGTGAGAGGTAGTTACTTGCCAAGTGTGAAGTAGTGAGTGTCTAAAAGATTATAGCTGTATTTATGTGGGTGGGTGGGTGGGTGGGAAAAGGGTCAGATTAAACAAGACAATAAAGCAAAGGTGGGTGTAGCAAAGATGAGAGGAGTGGGATTTTCCCTGCACAGTTCTCTATAAATAAACAAACATTCAGTGAATGTTTTTCCTTGTGGCACCACTGCACCTGATACTGGCTAATAAAGTCTGTAATCCTTTGTTATCTTACACAGATACAATGATATAGGAAGCAAGTACGTCATTATCAGTTCAGGGAAACCTTATGTATCAGGGTCCTCTCATAGAATCTCTTTGGACCCCCTGAATAGAGCTGAGGAGCATGCAGAGCACTTCTAGAGGAACAACATTTCTAAACACTGAAAAAAACACTAATGACTGTTGTGTTTGTGCATGATTAACTCCAAAAGTTTGGCTTATATACACCTTTACAGCTTGGCTACTTCTGTAGCCTGATAAAGCAGGGCTGAATTATTGGCACAAGACGTCTTTTCTTTCTTGTCAAAGAAACAAAATAAAAGCATCCTCAACAAGCTAGCTGTAGTAGTCCAGAAAGAGGAAATCCTGTTGTTCCAGTCATGTGTGGTGTAATAGTCCCCCTACCAATATTGAGTCCGGTCAGGTCATTTAATCGTGATTTGAGTTAAAAATTAGCAAATTTTGTAACAACATAAACAATGGGAGTCTGAGTCGGATAGTCAGCTAAGTAATAAAATATACCACATTTATTTAATTTAAGTCAAAATCCACTAGTCCAGAAATTTCCCTTTTTTAAGAGGGCAGAATGTTTCCTAAGGTAAGAACAGTTATAGCAATGTTTATAATTATTACAGTCCCTTAGTTTTCCAGTTAGATTAACATAACAGAAGAAAAAATGCAGACAAATTTGTTTCTTTTTATGGTACTTGGTTTGCTTTCAAATATATGGCACTAACTCCCAACAGCATATTCAAGTTCTGGTGCTAATCCAAATATTTCAGTCAATATACATATCTATTTACCATGTTGCCTGAGACATAGCTGGAAAGTGTCTTCAGACTATACTTAGTTATTAATGAAAGGTAAATCAATCAATCAATCAATCAATCAATCAATCAATCAATCAATCAATAAGTAGCATACATCCATAAATACATAAACATAAATAAAATAATGTTTTTTGGTGTGTGTGTGTGTGTGTGTGTGTGTGTGTGTGTGTGTGTGTGTGTGTGTGTGTGTGTGTGTGTGTGTGTGTGTGTGTGTGTGTATGTGTGTATGAGCATATATGTTTGTTCATGAATGTGCATGCATTTTTGTGGAGCTGCAGTGTGTTTATATGAAGTGTATGCACATGTATATGGATGTATGGAAAGGGAAATATTGCCCAAAAAAATGAAATACATAATTTAAAACCAAAAAGCTAAAAATAAAATATAACCACGGCAGCGGCTAAACACGGAACAAATCTTTAAAAATGAAAACCACAGTTGACATCAACACAGACTAAGCACTTTTGCCCTTCTAATCTTGGGCTTCATCAGAGTAATTAATTAAAACACAACCATCCCTTAAATAATCAGTGCAGCTGTCATGTAATCAATGAGTCACAATATTTAAACCATTACCCTACAACTAAGTACCAACAAAAGCAAATAAATTAATACACTAGTTGTACCCAAAAACACAGGAAGTGAACCTGAACTATATTAAAAAAAGACCTTTGTTAGGATTACAGCATATATCATGAATTGCGTCATGTAATAGTAATAATAACTCATCACACCATGGCTTATATAAACACTGCCCCTAATTAATGCTTGTAAAATTAGTTAAAATAAAATAAAATATTTTAGTCTATGAAACCTCACTATATACTTATAAAAATTTAAAATATAAAAAATAAAAAATGTGCAAAGAAAGTAAATGTAAAACATCTTTAAAACATTCTTTAAACAAATCTGTATAAAATATGTATATAATTATATAAATGTAATGGTGTTCATCAACCATTCTGAGATTTTTTTCATCAGAGGGCTGGGGTATAAGTTGTAATTCAAATCTGCTTTGCTCTCATTTTTTAAATATTTATTATTGAGCAACAATCATTGATGCCAGGGTATGCCCTGGCATTCAGTCTTAGCTGCCACATAGTTTCCTTAACCTCAAGTACATTTTTAAGATCACCACCTCTCTGTTCTTCACCCATTCTGTCAATGATGAAAAATAAAAACCTTTTAAAATTGTTGCATTTAGTACTGTGCATATACAACACATTAGTTGTTTTTTTGTTCCTTATGCCCCTCACATGTTCAGCTATTCTGTCTTTCATTCTCCATGTAGTTTTCCCAACATAAAATGATGGACAACCCAAACATGTGGCCACATATACCACCATTCTGGTGTTACAAGCCCTGGGCATTGGATGTTTCTAACATATCTACTAATAAACACATAGGAACCATTGTTGATGTAATACCACACGTCTTCATTTCTGAACTATAGTTTGTAAAATTTTTATTTTTTGTCTTTCCAACATCATTTTCAGATTGTTCCCCCTACTATAAGTAATCTGTCATTTCTGTCCTAGTAAAACTTTCAAATCATGTGGAATTGTTAAATCCCATATGGTGTTCATAATGTCCACTATAAAATGTACCTCATGGTTGTACTATAGCACCATGACACCCATCTTCTAACAAACTTGCATGTTCTTAACGATCAAATGTTGTACAGATGTTAAGATAGGGGTAAATATTGTCTGACGTTTCAGGGAGCACGCTACCAATCAAGAATACTATGGCTACTTGTAAATGCTTTTAAAGCTATCATTATGGCCCTCATACTAATATTTCCTTTGCTAGTCTTGAATCCACATTATAGCACAGCCTGGTACCCTTCCTATTCACCTCATCATTTGTTTTATCAGGCCTTCTTCAATCACTTCATTAACAGCCTATGTTATATATCACATACTGCCACCCAACACAATACAACATATTCAAACAAATTCTGATAACTTGCAAATCACATCTTACCAGCATAAACATTTGTGGGACTGCGCAATTCTTTAGTGTTTGGATGCTGTTATTCTCTTATGCCAGTTTCATTTCATTTTACTAATAGATGACTTCTCCACTACTCAAGTACAAATTGGGTAAGAAACCAAATGCTAAGTACAACTTGATAAACTTCAACTCTACAGTTGCTGTTTTGCACTGGTATAATTTCTAACTGTGTGCAAAGCGTGAGTTCCTTTCTTGTGAGAGGTTTTTCCCTTCTTTATGTCTCTGTAACCATACAATTGGCACAATGGGGTGTGCAATGGGGGTTGCCTCTGGAAAAAAGACTCACATTTAATTTGTTTAATTATCCCATCATGTTGATGTCCCAACCAGTTGTGCCCAGCACATTAGTTTTTAAAAAGAGTGCATAGCGGAAGCTGTGTATATGCATAATGTGTAGTTCTTGTTTACTCCACCCCATATCTTTTCAATTCTTTGTATAACAATCTGTAATGCTGACTGCAGTGTTGTACACAATAGCTCAAGATATTCTTATTTTAGTTCATAATTGTCTCATATGTTTTCTTTTTAAATTGTATTTGACACTGTAGGGATGCTGCAGTGGTTACTCATTTTGGTTAATACCAAGTCCAAGATATTATCACCTCTTGTTGGGGTGTTGACCAGCTAGTCCAAGGCTTTGCATTGATGAAATCAAGAATCTCTGGTCGTGTGTATTTTGGCATGAGGAGTTCTTCCAGTCTATGGTTGGATAGTTAAAGTTGCCCAGGATCAGGGTAAAGGGTTGAATATAGATTCGAATAGGTCCAGGCATCTTGAGTCAAAGTTGGGGGCCTGTATTTAGCTATGATTTGAACAGGGATCTTGTCAATGGTTAACTGCACCTTGAGTGCCTCCTGTGCATCATACTGTTTGACCAGCCTGGAGGTGTGTGTGTCTTTAATATATATTGCGACTTCACCTCCTTTTGCTTTACTGCCCATGGTTTGGGGTCTGAATGTATGGTGGGATGAGTAACCTTGTATGGCTGGGGTGCTCTCCACAACTTTGAACCAGGTTTCTGTGACTGCACAAATGTCAGCATCTTCCAGGATTAAGAATGCTTGCAATGAGTGCAGTTTCATGTTTAGACTCCTAGCATTTAGCAGCATAACCTTTACTTTGCATTTTGATGAAAATTTCATGTTGGTAGTTTTCATCTCATGCCATTGCCTAAAAAAGGCACTATGGGGGAAGCAATAGCCTTTGCCAGACGGCTGAAGCCCAAGGGAGACAGATGCAGACCATCTCTGACAAAGCATCGTGGTCTGTCTTCCCAGGCTGTCAGGTACTGGTTCCCCTTGGAAAGACACCAGAAATTAAACCAATTGTTAAAGTCAATTGTTTTCTGTTTGTATTGAGGCATCATTCTGGGTGACAGTAGAGTGCTGCTTAAGGCCAGGAACATACCTGCCTGGGACACATATTCAGCGAGCTTGGTCATGTCTGTCTTTATATAGTCCAGGGAGGTACGTTTGAAGTCATTCACACCGACATGGACTATAACAGAGTCATAACAGTACCTGTTTTTGAGAGACTTGAGTGCATGGGTGATATGGTGGATACTGGCACCTGCCACACTGTGGAATGTATGCACCTAGGAGCTATTCATAATACTCATTGTACACATGTACTTAACAAATATTCAGATTATTCATTGTTTGCACATGTGTGCATAACAGGTATTCAGAGTTTATACTGTTTGTAGCATGCACATCTAATAGCTATTTAAAGGATTCCTGAAAACTGAGGGTGTGATTCCTGATAGGGTTCTACCTAATGAGTCTGTGGCCCTACTGTAATACTTTATCTCTTATGTGGGGAATGGCAAGGATAGCTTGGGGGAGTGTAACTTAAAAGAATAACTCGTCTGACATGACCTTGAGTGGTGAACTGTTACTGCATTTTTTTTAGTCATGGATTGTCTAAATACATTGTATCAGCACAAAATTAGTCATATGTGTACCTGGTGCTGCAGCATCTCCAGCCAAAGGCCAAGGGGCAACTCCATGGTCATGTTATCAGACCTTATTCTGTATGTGCTATAGTTGGCTGTCATTTTTATTGCATTTACTTTTCTTTACTTTTATTTACAGAGTATATTTTGCTATCCAGTTAGGCTGAAACCATTTTTAGTGGAGGCCCAGAAGCACATTATTTTTTTATCTGTTGTGTTCAGAGTCACACAGGAAGTAATTACAGAATGAAGGAATCAAACCCAAGAGTAAAGGATGGAGCTGATAGCCTTAATCCTCAGTGCTAAATTGTCAGACAAACTTTCAGTGATCACTACTTGCTGGTAAGTTGGGTTAGATAGTCATGGTGGAAGCTTGATGAAATGGGAAGCCCAAATGTGTAATGAGGGTAGAAATTGCTCTTAAGGGTACTCATAGTAGAATGGAGGGAAAGGCGTATCCCAGATGACTGGTGAATAAACATACTAGTAACAGTATAGCAAAGGGACACATCCTCAACTGTGTGCAGTACAGATGTATCGAACTTCTGTCACAAAGTTCTGGAGTGGGTGAATGATAAATAAATATGCACAGTAATAAAAAGTAAGATGGGAGATGAGCAGTTCAGATTCAGATAAGGATGCAGTACAACTCGCCTGATATTTGCAATGAGACAGATAGTTGAAAAGAAGCTAGAGATGAGGAAAGAGTCCATCTGGGCATTCTTAGACTTGGAGAAGCATATGGCAAGGTCCCAGGAAAACTGATTTTGGTTGTTGGCGTATAGTCGTTCAACGTCTCAGAAACACTTGCAGAATTAGTGGAGGCTATATACAATGACCCAAAGACTTAAGTACAAATAGTGTTCAGTCTTACAGAGGGAATCCCAGGGGGTGTGGGAGTGGGTGTGTATCAGGGTTCAACTCTGAACTGCTCATGCTGGTGATGGACTACATTAACAAAGTTGCTGTATGCAGACAATGTGGAATAACAGAAACACTCTGGCCAAGAACTTCAGCAAAGGGTTGGGGAATGGAATGCAAAACTGAAGGCACATGGGATGAAACTAAGAACAAATAAGACAGCAAATAGTAGAGTTCAGAAGAAGCTGAGAACTGAGATAGAAGGGAAAATAGTGGAACAGGTTAACAGCTTAAAGTTTCTGGGATGGATGGCTGAGGAGAAGGGAAGTCTGAATCAGGAGGTCAAAACTAAAATCAGAGAGGCTGCAGCCAACTGGAACAGAGTGACAGGAATAGTGTATGAGAGAAAAATGCTAAGTAAACTGAAAAGTAAGGTGTACAAAAACAGTGATGTGGCCATTACTTCTGTGTGTTACAGATGCCTGGGTAGTAAAGGCAGAACAGATGAAGAAGCTAGAGATGATGTACATGAAGTGCCTGAGATGGGTGGTAGGATGCACACTGTGAGACAGATGAAGAAAGGAGAGCATCAGAGCAGAAGTAAAAGTAGCTCCAATTGAAGATAAGGTCAATGAGAATGGATTACAGTGGTTCAGGCACATGTGCAGTGAAGCAGAAAACAGTCTGGTGAGGAACATGTAGGACAGACAGGAAAAAGGCAAGAGGAAACGAGGGCATCCAGTAAAGAAGTGGATGGATTGTGTGAGAAAAGACCTGCGATTGTCAAGCATGACTGCTGAAGAAGGTAGAAGAGTGGCATTGAATAAAGAAACATGTCCAACAGGTGACATGACACCCCAACACCATGTAGAAAATTAGTAAAAGGGGGTTGATGATGATGATGATGATGAGAATGATGATGATGATGATCAGAGCAAATCAGGGATGTTTGATTCCAAATGGAACCTGTTTAAGCCCTTGGTAGCTGATGTTGTGCCACAGGAGCAGGCAGTTGTGACCAAACAGTGATCATTGCTTGTCATAACACTAACCCTAGGAGCCACTGGTGGACGCCAGCTGTAAAGGAAGCTCTCATGCTGAAGAAAAAGGCCAACCATACCATGATAGATAGGGAATCTCTGAATTAGAGAAACAGTTATCAAGAGGCTAGGGTGGCAGCAGCTTTTGTAGTCATCAAGACAAAGACCCAAATGTGGAAGGACTTTAGAAAAGCCATGGGCAATAATCTTCAGCTGAACTTAAAGTGTTTCCACTACAACAGCCATGTGACTTGGACAGTATGTTTGGAAACAGGTCATAGCCCAAATTATTTTTAGCAAGGACCAAGGAACAGTTTTGAGAGGGTGAAGAAGCACTGAATATTTTCGCAATTTAGTAAACCTGACCGCCTTTAAAGAGGCAGGAACTGAAGCAGCTAGTGCCACTGGGGCAATTTCTGTAGATCAGATCACTGCAGTGGTTAAACAGTTTGGCACTGGTACAGGTGCAGGAAGAGATTTGAGCTGCATGGAAATGTTAAATGCAGTGGACGATGTGAAATATCTTAGTTAATTTGTATTCTCATTGTTTAGAGAAGACAAGAACAGTACACTGGGACTGGCAAACTGAAGTAGTGGTGCCTATTTTCAAAAGGGAAGAAGAAGGTGAGTTTTAATTATAGAAGATCAGGCCTCTTAACCTCCCAGGGAAAGCCTGTTTCAGAGACCCAGAAAGGAGCCTTTGCTAAATAGTTAAGCCTCTGATTTAGGAGAAACAATGCAGAGTTTTGTCCTGGTTATTGGGTAATAGATCAGACCTTTGCCTTTGGAGGAATCATGTACGTTTACCCTTATGGTCTGCACGTATTCTGTGGTCATGGAAAAAGCATATGGCTGTGACTTGTCTCCCATTCTGCTTGAGATTTAAATGGGCAGTTTGCAAAATACAGGTCTTGTATGGCTATACAGCGGAGTATTAATTCTTTTGCACAGAGAACTGAATTTACCCCACCCCCTGTTTATGTATATTACTTGTAGTTCTGAAGACCCCATGTCTATAGACATAGGATGCCCAGACCGCGGTGGTGCAGCGGTTAGTGTTGCCGCCTCACATCAAAAGGTTCTCTGGTTCGATTCTCGGCTGGGGTGCCTTCTGTGCAGAGTCTGCACGTCCTCCATGTGGTCACGTGGGTTTCATCCGAAAGACATGTAGTAGGTGGATTGGACACTCTAAATTGGCCCTAGGTGTGAGTGTGTGTGGGTGTGTGCCTCCTGTGGAAGGTTGGCAACTCGACACCATAAAATTCCACTGCCAATCATGAGCATTCAGATCATCCACTGTAGTGATCCCTAACCGGGAAAAAGCTGAAAGAAGAAGAAGGATGTCCAGACAAGGGCCACCAAAACGGTGCAGAGCTTGTCCCAGAAGCCAAATGATAAGAAACTGAACAAGCTAAATATGAAACTGACTGAGGAAATGAGGGTTATGGAAGACAAGATAACAATTTTCAAATATCTTAACATGTTAGCCACCTTTCCAGGCACTTTACAGTGCATTTTATTGCCATTTATGCTACAGATAGTAGAGTTATAGGTCATTTTGTAAAACAGTAAACATATTTTGTGTCCTTGGTGCTTTATTTTCTCTTGTCTTCTCATGTTTTCTATATGGCTATACTCCAAAAGTGATGACACGAGTTATCTGCATATTGCAGCAGAGCATCATGGTAAAAGGCAAACAAGTTATTTTTTCATAAATACATTTACTTACTTATAATGTATTTTCTATGCCACAGCATTTCATACATCTGGGTACAATGTAAGATGTACTACTTGCAACATTTATTTGCCAGTATGCCTTTACAGGGAGGGAGTGCAAGCCTCCTGTGGTTGCAGTTAGCATAGAAGTATATTAGTTTATGCAGTATTAAAGATGATGAGGAATCTGGGTACACAACATACATACCCTACCCCCAAGATATCACAAAAGTAGGTCACAAGTCAAAAAAAGGCCCTGTCTTTAATAAAACCAAGCATAAATGTATGCTTTGTGCATCACTAAAGGTAATGTGTTGGAAATAATGTTGTCAAAGGAGTTATTCCCAATTCTTTAAGGTACATACCTCAGTTTACTGCAAAATGCATCCAAGTCACTTTAAAACAATTACTGAAGTCCAGGAAAGCAGCATCTTTCAAAAACAGTGACATAAAAATATGAAAACAGAGGCAAGAGCATCCAACTCAAAAGTGATAAAAGAATGATTTCTGTTTAGCAAAAATTGTAGAAATAGTTACAAGTTTCTAGAAAAGCTGGAGCAATTAAAAAGACTGAGAATTCAGAATGGCATGCAAAAGAAGTAATTAACAGCGGTAATGGGCATTAAGACAAAAGCTGGGTTGCAATGGCACCTTATTCAGTTGATGGTGTAAAGGGAAAATTATGCAGACCAGCCAGTCCCCACAGCTGTGAACACATTCTAGATTTCTTTAACCATCAGATAGTAAAATCACATCCCATATTAACACCCCATGACCGAAAACTCTTCATGATAAAAGTAAAAGGATATTATGCTCTCAGGTCACCACGCATATGTATCTTAACTGTAAACAGAACAGAACACTGTAGTTTGGAGATTTACCATAACTCTAACTCAAACCAACTTTAAGTTATGGTAAAAAACATCTATAAATCCATTTCCACTTCCATTTTTTGTAGAGTGTTAGTGTTTAATATATAAGATTTCACTGCCATCCTTTAATTTGTTTTACTTGTCCTCCAGTTATTGCTCACTTTTACTACCTTTCTTTATGACCCCTCATTCTCCCTCTTTCTACTTATCTCTCACCTCTCATTCTCCCTCTTTCTACTAATCTCTCACATCTGCTTTTTCACTATAAACTCCATTTCTACTACTTATATGGTCTTTTATCCTAACTTGCCCCTCTTCCTCTCACTCTACATAACTAAAGTTTTCTAACTGAGTGTTCTCTCTTCCTGTCTTGCAGTAAAGTGTTCCAGGTGCTACCCCCTGCCACAAAACTAAAAGGAAAACATCCTGCTAAACCTGAAGACTCCCCAGAAGCTGACTGCTTGCCAGGCTTCATAAAAAGCTTATATTCTAAAGTAACTGTACATGTATGTTGCTAATACCTAATTTTTACCTTTATTATCTGTAATGCCTTTATTTGCTTGTTAACCCTTCCATGTGAGATTTAGTAGCCTACCACAGACCCCTAGCCACTATCTTCATCCAGTCTTTTTTCTCTCAACCTATTTTCTTTTACATTAGAAAAAAACTTCTTGCCTACCTCTCCTAGTTGCTATTTCCCCTCTGACCACTAAGTGGCAGCATTCTATCAACTTAAAATTTCACCTTTTAACTATTCATCCCAAAGGTCCTAAACCTATTTTCTAGTGACTAACTATAATTCTATTCCCCTTGCTAAACACTTGGGAAATTTCACTCTCACCTAGATTAATAATACACATTTTAGATAAGATAACCCCCCCATTTCACTCTCAATTCTTCTTTATTAAGCCATAACTTTAAAGACAGCTGATACTTTTTTCTGCTGTACTTACCTATTTGCTCTTGCCCACTCTGTTCGCCCTGCAGGCTCACTCCACTCCCCTACCCTACCCCCAAATCCCAACCACCCCCCAGAACACCTAACCTTATACTTCTATAACCACACCTCTATCCCACATCAACCAATTGCTCACCCTATCTCGTTACATACTTATCAATTTACTCCCAATTTACTCACATTACCAACTACCTAATCTTTCTCTTTAAATATACCCACCCTTATTTGTCCTTCTGGAAACACTAATCTCCTTGTTTCACTGATCCCATTCCTCTTACTATGTCTATCCCTGGCCTACAAATGTACCTTAACTTGCTCCTCTTGTCTTTAGTTCTTACTACTCTACTTCTATCCCACAGCCTCTCATGCTATTAATTCCTAAGCCTTACTAAATTTCAACACCCCTTAAAACACACAACCCCTTTCTCTCATTTAGCTTTACAAACACATAGTAACATAACATCCTCATCATCCTACCTTCTACCACAGTTCCATAGACTAACCCATATTAAGTATTTCCAAACCAGAAAAACTGACCCTATTTTATGTAAACTTGTGAAACTTTCACAGAATTCCCAACAGCACCTACTTCTGCATGGTGACATTCATCCAAACCCAGGTCCTAGCATTACCGTTCCTAATTCCCAATCTTCCCATCCCTCCACCTCTCATACCCCCACTACACCCTCAAACTCTCTTCGCATAGCCCACCTTAATATACATAGCATAAACAATAAAATCACTCAGCTACATGCCCTGCTAGACTTACATTCCTTTGACATCCTATGTCTAACAGAAACCTGGCTCAAATGTGTTACTAAGACAATGATATAATCCCACCAGGTTAAAACATCCTGAGACTAGACCGTCTAAATAAAAAGGGTGGTGGGGTGGCAATATTGTTTAAATCTGAATTGCAGGTCACCTCACTAGATACTCAACCACCCTCACCTAGTAATGCTGAGATCTTAATGTCCAAGCTCCAAATTAATGTTAATAAGTCCATTTACATTATTTGCTCTTACATCCGCCCAGGTAATAACATTAATACTCTTGAAAACACCCTTAGTTGGCTCTCCACATCCTTCCCACAAGAAACCATACTCCTAGGTGATTTTAATATTGACTGGAAATGTTGTACATCTGACAATCCAACTACTCACATAAACCTTTATGGCTTTTATCAAACCATCACCTACCCTGCCAGAACCCATAAACCTAGCAACAAACAAACCACCTTAGACTGGATACTAGTTAACAGTAATCCCCAATTATGTAAAACGGGCTTACTCCTTGATGATATTAGTGACCATTCACTTACCTTTATAACTAGACAAAAGACCTCAATTCCCAATCAAATTAACTTCAGAACTACCCAGAACAAGAAAAATCTAAACCCAGTTAATTTTCAAGCAGAGCTAAAAGCCTGCAATTGGTCATCCCTAAAATACCTACCTCTTGATGAAGCAGTCTCATACTTTAACAATAAATTCTTACAAATTCTGGAACACCATGCCCCCTCTCGCAATGTTAGAATTAGGAACAAACCTGCTCCTTGGCTCTTATATGAGACAAGGCTAAAAATGTGACTGAGAAATAAAACCTGGACCAAATGGAGAAATACTAAAAACCCTACTGATCATTTAAACTTTAGACAGCTTAGAAATGCCACAAAAAAATCAATATTCCTTGATAAAAAAACTATTACCTTAAATTCCAACAATCCCAACATCAAAACTCACAAAAATACTGGTCAGGAATAAATAAATTGCTCCATCCTGGACACTCCAAAACACCTACCCCCTCTAATTTGACTCAAAATTCTCCCAGCCAAATTGCTGATACTTTTAACAAATTTTTCTCGAAATTGTCCAATCTTTAGCTAATACCTTACCACTCATACCATCTGTTACCACCAGTGAGTCACCCTTGCCAACAAATTCACCCCATATATTACATCTGCAGCCTGTTCGAACATCTTTCATATGCACCCTACTTCTTAAACTTAAACCTTGCACTCCATCAGCTGACCTCCTACCAGCTAAATATCTGCAAATGGCAGCTGGAGTACTTGCCTGCCCTATTTCCATCTTAATAGAACCATTACAGAATGTTCCATCCCACATCTATTGAAAGTCTCACATATTGTCCCACTCCATAAGGGAGGTAACTCAAATGAACTATCAAACTTCCGCCCCCTAGCCTTACTTTCCCCATTAGAAAAAATTATGGAGAGATGTATTAATCATCAACTACTTGATCATCTCCTCCAAAATCACCTACTAGTGGACTGCCAGCATGGCTTTAGGCTATTCCATAGTACTACAACTGCACTCCAATCCTTTCAGACTGCATTACTAAAAACCGTAACAACAACTTGCTGTCCTCAGCCCTCTTTATTGACCTCTCCAAAGCATTTGACATGGTGAATCATCAACTATTGTCAGATATACTTAAATCTTGGTCATTAGACACCCAGACAGTCAAGTGGTTTAAATCCTACCTAGGAAATAGACAACAAGCAGTCCTCTGGGACAATAAATTATCCACTCAGTTCTCGACCACTCTTGGAGTCCCACAAGGCTCTATTCTGGGACCTCTCCTCTTTACTATTTTCATTAATGATCTGAAAACCTCCCTTCCACAAACCACCTGTATACAATATGCCAATGACTCAACATTAATATGTAGCGCCTCCTCGCCTGCAGAACTTCAAACCAATACCCATCCATCCATCAACGCTGACTCCTCCTTAACCCCCCCAAAAAAAACTACTATTGTTCACTCCCACTCAAAAGTCCCCTGCTATTAACTTCACTGTTATATCTAATAATGGTACTGAAATAGCTCCTGACATGACCACCAAACTTTTAGGTGTAACAATTGACCATAATCTTAACTTTGACACACATATTAACCAATCTATTAAATCAATTAATAGAAAACTTGGTTTCCTCTATAGACTTAAACCCTTTCTCACAGCTTCAGCTAGGACTGCTATTGCCCAAACTCACTTAATCTCCACCCTTCTCTATGCCTCCCCAATTTATGCAAACCTCTCCAAAATCAATATCAATAAATTGGCAACATCTTATAATAACATAGCCAGATTTGCCACTGGATCCCCATTTAGAACCCATCACTGCCAACATCTCAAACTACTAGGATGGCTGGAATTGCAAAGTCAACTTATCCAGCAACTTACTATCATTCATAAGATCATGCATCATCCCACAAATACTCCCATACTCTGTAACCTTATCAGCCCATATAAAA